>NC_061487.1:74650-95387 GCF_022539355.2 Hippoglossus stenolepis | reverse complement strand
ACAGACACCCAGGGCCCCAAAATCTCAGCAGAGCGTCAACCTGTCACCCAGGAGGTGCATGCAAAATTTGGTGCCTCTACCTCAACCAGAAGTACCAAAATACCTCCATCTTTTCCCAACTGCTGACTGCACAAAGGGCCTATGCTGAAATTTACACTAAAAAGGGCAACTGTTTGGGCCCCTTAGCAGTTAGAGGTCTGACATTTTGCACGAGCTCTTCCCTGGGGCCCTTGGTGGCACAGCCCGGTTTTCAAAGTTCTACCATTTCCAGGTCCAAAGATGTTTGCAGTTCGGCCCCGAGACACCCAGGGGCCCCAAAATCTCAGCAGAGCGTCACCCTGTCACCCAAGAGGTGCATGCAAAATTGGTGCCTCTACCTCAACCAGACGTGCCAAAAATACCTCCATCTTTTTCCCAACTGCTGACTGCACAAAGGGCCTATGCTGAAATTTACACTAAAAGGGCAACTGTTTGGGCCCCTTAGCAGCTAGAGGTCTGAAATTTTGCACGAGCTCTTCCTGGGGCCCTTGGTGGCACAGCCCGGTTTCAAAGTTCTACCAGTTCCAGGTCCAAAGATGATGCCAGCGGCCAGTTGATCCTAAAACACACAAAGGTGCAGTTCGGGCCCCGAGACACCCAGGGGCCGCAAAATCTCAGCAGAGCGTCAACCTGTCACCCAGGAGGTGCATTCAAAATTTGGTGCCTCTACCTCAACCAGAAATACCAAAAATACCTCCATCTTTTTCCCAACTGCTGACTGCACAAAGTGCCTATGCTGAAATTTACACTAAAAGGGCACTGTCTGGGCCCCTTAGCAGCTAGAGGTCTGAAATTTTGAGAGCTTCCTGGGGCCCTTGGTGGCACAGCCCGTTTTCAAAGTTCTACCAGTTCCAGGTCCAAAGATGATGCCAGCGGCCAGTTGATCCTAAAACACACAAAGGTGCAGTTCGGGCCCGAGACACCCAGGGCCCCAAAATCCCAGCAGAGCGTCAACCTGTCACCCAGGAGGTGCATGCAAAATTTGGTGCCTCTACCTCAACCAGAACTACCAAAAATACCTCCATCTTTTTCCCAACTGCACACTGCACAAAGGGCCTATGCTGAAATTTACACTAAAAAGGGCAACTGTTTGGGCCCCTTAGCAGCTAGAGGTCTGACATTTTGCACGAGCTCTTCCCTGGGGCCCATGGTGGCACAACCTGTTTTCAAGTTCTACCAGTTCCAGGTCCAAAGATGATGCCAGCGGCCAGTTGATCCAAACACACATAGGTGCAGTTCGGGCCCCGAGACACCCAGGGGCCCCAAAATCTCAGCAGAGCGTCAACCTGTCACCCAGGAGGTGCATGCAAAATTTGGTGCCTCTACCTCAACCAGAAGTACCAAAAATGCCTCCATCTTTTCCCAACTGCTGACTGCACAAAGGGCCTATGCTGAAATTTACACTAAAAGGGCAACTGTTTGGGCCCCTTAGCAGTTAGAGGTCTGAAATTTTGCACGAGCTCTTCCTGGGGCCCTGGCGGTACAGCCCGGTTATCAAAGTTCTACCAGTTCCAGGTCCAAAGATGATGCCAGCGACAGTTGATCCTAAAACACACAAAGGAGCAGTTCGGGCCCGAGACACCCAGGGGCCCCAAAATCTCAGCAGAGCGTCAACCTGTCACCCAGGAGGTGCATGCAAAATCTGGTGCCTCTACCTCAACCAGAAGTAAAAAAACACCTCTAACTTTTGTCTCAGCTGCTGACTGCACAGATAGCCTGTACTGAATGGACACTGAAAAAGGCCACTTTCTGGGCCCCTTAGCAGCGAGAGGTCTGAAATTTTGGATGAGCTCTCCCTGCGGCCCTTGGTGGCTCAGCCCGGTTTTCAAAGTTCTGCCAGTTCCAGGTCCAAAGATGTTTGCAGTTCGGGCCCCCGAGACACCCAGGGGCCCCAAAATCTCAGCAGAGCGTCAACCTGTCACCCAAGAGGTGCATGCAAAGTTTGGTGCCTCTACCTCAACCCACATGCCAAAAATACCTCCATCTTTTTCCCAACTGCTGACTGCACAAAGGGCCTATGCTGAATGGACACTAATAAGGGCAACTGTCTGGGCCCCTTAGCAGCTAGAGGTCTGAAATTTTGCACGAGCTCTTCCCTGGGCCTTGGTGGCACAGCCCGGTTTTCAAAGTTGTACCAGTTCCAGGTCCAAAGATGTTTGCAGTTCGGCCTCGAGACACCCAGGGGCCCCAAAATCTCAGCAGAGCGTCAACCTGTCACCCAAGAGGTGCATGCAAAATTTGGTGCCTCTACCTCAACCAGACGTGCCAAAAATACCTCCATCTTTTCCCAACTGCTGACTGCACAAAGGCCCTATGCTGAAATTTACACTAAAAGGGCAACTGTCTGGGCCCTTAGCAGCTAGAGGTCTGAAATTTTACTGAACTTTCCCTGGGGCCCTTGGTGGCACAGCCCGGTTTTAAAGTTCTCCAGTTCCAGGTCCAAAGATGATGCCAGCGGCAGTTGATCCTAAAACACACAAAGGTGCAGTTCGGGCCCCGAGACACCCAGGAGCCCCAAAATCTCAGCAGAGGGTCAACCTGTCACCCAGGAGGTGCATGCAAAATTTGGTGCCTCTACCTCAACCAGAAGTACCAAAAATACCTCCATCTTTTTCCCAACTGCTGACTGCACAAAGGGCCTATGCTGAAATTTACACTCAAAAGGGCAACTGTTTGGGCCCTTAGCAGTTAGAGGTCTGACATTTTGCACGAGCTCTTCCCTGGGGCCCATGGTGGCACAGCCCGGTTTTCAAAGTTCTACCAGTTCCAGGTCCAAAGATGATGCCAGCGGCCAGTTGATCCTAAAACACACAAGGTGCAGTTCGGGCCCTGAGACACCCAGGGCCCCAAAATCTCAGCAGAGCGTCAACCTGTCACCCAGGAGGTGCATGCAAAATTTGGTGCCTCTACCTCAACCAGAACTACCAAAAATACATCCATCTTTTCCCAACTGCTGACTGCACAAAGGGCCTATGCTGAAATTTAAACTAAAAGGGCAACTGTTTGGGCCCTTTAGCAGTTAGAGGTCTGAAATTCTGAGCTCTTCCTGGGGCCCTTGGTGGCACAGCCCGGTTTCAAAGTCTACCAGTTCCAGGTCCAAAGATGTTTGCAGTTCGCGCCCACACCCAGGGGCCCCAAAATCTCAGCAGAGCGTCAACCTGTCACCCAGGAGGTGCATGCAAAATTTGGTGCCTCTACCTCAACCAGAAGTACCAAAAATACCTCCATCTTTTTCCCAACTGCTGACTGCACAAAGGGCCTATGCTGAAATTTACACTAAAAGGGCAACGTTCGGCCCCTTAGCAGCTAGAGGTCTGAAATTTGCACGAGCTCTTCCCTGGGGCCCTTGGTGGCACAGCCCGGTTTTCAAAGTTCTACCAGTTCCAGGTCCAAAGATGATGCCAGCGGCCAGTTGATCCTAAAACACAAAAAGTGCAGTTCGGGCCCCGGACCCGAGGCCCCAAAATCTCAGCAGAGCGTCAACCTGTCACCCAGGAGGTGCATTCAAAATTGGTGCCTCTACCTCAACCAGAAGTACCAAAAATACCTCCATCTTTTTCCCAACTGCTGACTGCACAAAGTGCCTATGCCAGAATTTTACACTAAAAGGGCAACTGTCTGGGCCCCTTAGCAGCTAGAGGTCTGAAATTTTGCACGAGCTCTTCCCTGGGGCCCTTGGTACACAACCGGTTTTCAAAGTTCTACCAGTTCCAGGTCCAAAGATGTTAGCAGTTAAGCCCACCTGAGACCCAGGGGCCCCAAAATCTCGCAACAGAGCGTCAACCTGTGACTAAGAGGTGCATGCAAAATTTGGTGCCTCTACCTCAACCAGACGTGCCAACAATACCTCCATCTTTTTCCCAACTGCTGACTGCACAAAGGGCCTATGCTGAAATTTACACTAAAAGGGCAACTGTCTGGGCCCCTTAGCAGCTAGAGGTCTGAAATTTTGCACGAGCTCTTCCCTGGGGCCCTTGGTGGCACAGCCCGGTTTCAAAGTTCTACCAGTTCCAGGTCCAAAGATGATGCCATGCCAGTTGATCCTAAAACACAAAAGGTGAAGCCGGCCCTGAGACACCCAGGAGCCCCAAAATCTCAGCAGAGCGTCAACCTGTCACCCAGGAGGTGCATGCAAAATTTGGTGCCTCTACCTCAACCAGAAGTACCAAAAATACCTCCATCTTTTCCCAACTGCTGACTGCACAAAGGGCCTATGCTGAAATTTAAAAAGGGCAACTGTTTGGGCCCCTTAGCAGTTAGAGGTCTGAAATTTTGACGAGCTCTTCCCTGGGCCCTTGGTGGCACAGCCCGGTTTTCAAAGTTCTACCAGTTCCAGGTCAAAGATGTTTGCAGTTCGGGCCCCGAGACACCCAGGGGCCCAAAATCTCAGCAGAGCGTCAACCTGTCACCCAAGAGGTGCATGCAAAATGTGGTGCCTCTACCTCAACCAGACGTGCCAAAAATACCTCCATCTTTTTCCCAACTGCTGACTGCACAAAGGGCCTATGCTGAAATTTACACTAAAAGGGCAACTGTCTGGGCCCCTTAGCAGCTAGAGGTCTGAAATTTTGCACGAGCTCTTCCTGGGGCCCTTGGTGGCACAGCCCGGTTTCAAAGTTCTACCAGTTCCAGGTCCAAAGATGATGCCAGCGGCCAGTTGATCCTAAAACACACAAAGGTGCAGTTGGGCCCCGAGACACCCAGGAGCCCCAAAATCTCAGCAGAGCGTCAACCTGTCACCCAGGAGGTGCATGCAAAATTTGGTGCCTCTACCTCAACCAGAAGTACCAAAATACCTCCATCTTTTTCCCAACTGCTGACTGCACAAAGGGCCTATGCTGAAATTTACACTTAAAAGGGCAACTGTTTGGGGCCCCTTAGCAGTTAGAGGTCTGAAATTTTGCACGAGCTCTTCCTGGGGCCCTGGTGGCACAGCCCGGTTTCAAAGTTCTACCAGTTCCAGGTCCAAAGATGTTTGCAGTCTGGGCCCCGAGACACCCAGGGGCCCCAAAATCTCAGCAGAGCGTCAACCTGTCACCCAAGAGGTGCATGCAAAATGTGGTGCTCTACCTCAACCAGACGTGCCAAAAATACCTCCATCTTTTTCCCAACTGCTGACTGCACAAAGGGCCTATGCTGAAATTTACACTAAAAGGGCAACTGTCTGGGCCCCTTAGCAGCTAGAGGTCTGAAATTTTGCACGAGCTCTTCCCTGGGGCCCTTGGTGGCACAGCCCGGTTTTCAAAGTTCTACCAGTTCCAGGTCCAAAGATGATGCCAGCGGCCAGTTGATCCTAAAACACACAAAGGTGCAGTTCGGGCCCCGAGAGAGGCCCCAAAATCTCAGCAGAGCGTCAACCTGTCACCCAGGAGGTGCATGCAAAATTTGGTGCCTCTACCTCAACCAGAAGTACCAAAAATACCTCCATCTTTTCCCAACTGCTGACTGCACAAAGGGCCTATGCTGAAATTTACACTAAAAAGGGCAACTGTTTGGGCCCTTAGCAGTTAGAGGTCTGACATTTTGCACGAGCTCTTCCTGGGGCCCTTGGTGGCACAGCCCGGTTTTCAAAGTTCTACCATTTCCAGGTCCAAAGATGTTTGCAGTTCGGGCCCGAGACACCCAGGGCCCCAAAATCTCAGCAGAGCGTCACCCTGTCACCCAAGAGGTGCATGCAAAATTTGGTGCCTCTACCTCAACCAGACGTGCCAAAATACCTCCATCTTTTTCCCAACTGCTGACTGCACAAAGGGCCTATGCTGAAATTTACACTAAAAAGGGCAACTGTTTGGGCCCCTTAGCAGCTAGAGGTCTGAAATTTTGCAGAGCTCTTCCCTTTGGTGGCACAGCCCGGTTTTCAAAGTTCTACCAGTTCCAGGTCCAAAGATGATGCCAGCGGCCAGTTGATCCTAAAACACACAAAGGTGAAGTTCAGCCCCGAGACACCAGGGGCCCCAAAATCTCAGCAGAGCGTCAACCTGTCACCCAGGAGGTGCATTCAAAATTTGGTGCCTCTACCTCAACCAGAAATACCAAAAATACCTCCATCTTTTCCCAACTGCTGACTGCACAAAGTGCCTATGCTGAAATTTACACCAAAAAGGGCAACTGTCTGGCCCCCTTAGCAGCTAGAGGTCTGAAATTTTGCACGAGCTCTTCCCTGGGGCCCTTGGTGGACAGCCCGGTTTTCAAAGTTCTACCAGTTCCAGGTCCAAAGATGATGCCAGCGCCAGTTGATCCTAAAACACACAAAGGTGCAGTTCGGGCCCCGAGACACCCAGGGGCCCCAAAATCTCAGCAGAGCGTCAACCTGTCACCCAGGAGGTGCATGCAAAATTTGGTGCCTCTACCTCAACCAGAACTACCAAAAATACCTCCATCTTTTCCCAACTGCTGACTGCACAAAGGGCCTATGCTGAAATTTACACTAAAAGGGCAACTGTTTGGGCCCCTTAGCAGCTAGAGGTCTGACATTTTGCACGAGCTCTTCCCTGGGGCCCTTGGTGGCACAGCCCGGTTTTCAAAGTTCTACCAGTTCCAGGTCCAAAGATGATGCCAGCGGCCAGTTGATCCTAAAACACACATAGGTGCAGTTCGGGCCCCGAGACACCCAGGGGCCCCAAAATCTCAGCAGAGCGTCAACCTGTCACCCAGGAGGTGCATGCAAAATTTGGTGCCTCTACCTCAACCAGAAGTACCAAAAATGCCTCCATCTTTTTCCCAACTGCTGACTGCACAAAGGGCCTATGCTGAAATTTACACTAAAAAGGGCAACTGTTTGGGCCCCTTAGCAGTTAGAGGTCTGAAATTTTGCACGAGCTCTTCCTAGGGCCCTTGGTGGCACAGCCCGGTTATTATCAAAGTTCTACCAGTTCCAGGTCCAAAGATGATGCAGCGGCCAGTTGATCCTAAAACACACAAAGGAGCAGTTCGGGCCCCGAGACACCCAGGGGCCCCAAAATCTCAGCAGAGCGTCAACCTGTCACCAGGAGGTACAAAATTTGGTGCCTCTACCTCAACCAGAAGTAAAAAAACACCTCTAACTTTTGTCTCAGCTGCTGACTGCACAGATAGCCTGTACTGAATGGACACTGAAAAAGGCCACTTTCTGGGCCCTTAGCAGCGAGAGGTCTGAAATTTTGGATGAGCTCTCCCCTGCGGCCCTTGGTGGCTCAGCCCGGTTTTCAAAGTTCTGCTAGTTCCAGGTCCAAAGATGTTTGCAGTTCGGGCTCCGAGACACCCAGGGACCCCAAAATCTCAGCAGAGCGTCAACCTGTCACCCAAGAGGTGCTTGCAAAATTTGGTGCATCTACCTCAACCAGAAGTACCAAAAATACCTCCATCTTTTTACCAACTGCTGACTGCACAAAGGGCCTATGCTGAATGGACACTAAAAAGGGCAACTGTCTGGGCCCCTTAGCAGCTAGAGGTCTGAAATTTTGCACGAGCTCTTCCTGGGGCCCTTGGTGGCACAGCCGGTTTTCAAAGTTGTACCAGTTCCAGGTCCAAAGATGTTTGCAGTTCCGGCCTCGAGACACCCAGGGGCCCCAAAATCTCAGCAGAGCGTCAACCTGTCACCCAAGAGGTGCATGCAAAATTTGGTGCCTCTACCTCAACCAGACGTGCCAAAATACCTCCATCTTTTTCCCAACTGCTGACTGCACAAAGGGCCTATGCTGAAATTTACACTAAAAGGGCAACTGTCTGGGCCCCTTAGCAGCTAGAGGTCTGAAATTTTGCACGAACTCTTCCTGGGGCCCTTGGTGGCACAGCCCGGTTTTCAAAGTTCTACCAGTTCCAGGTCCAAAGATGATGCCAGCGGCCAGTTGATCCTAAAACACACAAAGGTGCAGTTCGGGCCCCAGACACCCAGGAGCCCCAAAATCTCAGCAAAGGTCAACCTGTCACCCAGGAGGTGCATGCGAAATTTGGTGCCTCTACCTCAACCAGAAGTACCAAAAATACCTCCATCTTTTTCCCAACTGCTGACTGCACAAAGGGCCTATGCTGAAATTTACACTAAAAAGGGCAACTGTTTGGGCCCCTTAGCAGTTAGAGGTCTGAAATTTTGCACGAGCTCTTCCCTGGGGCCCTTGGTGGCACAGCCCGGTTTTCAAAGTTCTACCAGTTCCAGGTCCAAAGATGATGCCAGCGGCCAGTTGATCCTAAAACACACAAAGGTGCAGTTCGGGCCCTGAGACACCCAGGGGCCCCAAAATCTCAGCAGAGCGTCAACCTGTCACCCAGGAGGTGCATGCAAAATTTGGTGCCTCTACCTCAACCAGAAGTACCAAAAATACCTCCATCTTTTTCCCAACTGCTGACTGCACAAAGGGCCTATGCTGAAATTTACACTAAAAAGGGCAACTGTTTGGGCCCCTTAGCAGTTAGAGGTCTGAAATTTTGCACGAGCTCTTCCTGGGGCCCTTGGTGGCACAGCCCGGTTTTCAAGTTCTACCAGTTCCAGGTCCAAAGATGTTTGCAGTTCGGGCCCCGAGACACCCAGGGGCCCCAAAATCTCAGCAGAGCGTCAACCTGTCACCCGGAGGTGCATGCAAAATTTGGTGCCTCTACCTCAACCAGAAGTACCAAAAATACCTCCATCTTTTTCCCAACTGCTGACTGCACAAAGGGCCTATGCTGAAATTTACACTAAAAAGGGCAACTGTCTGGGCCCCTTAGCAGCTAGAGGTCTGAAATTTTGCACGAGCTCTTCCCTGGGGCCCTTGGTGGCACAGCCCGGTTTTCAAAGTTCTACCAGTTCCAGGTCCAAAGATGATGCCAGCGGCCAGTTGATCCTAAAACACACAAAGTGCAGTCTAGCCACCCAGGCCCCCAAAATCTCAGCAGAGCGTCAACCTGTCACCCAGGAGGTGCATTCTAAATTTGGTGCCTCTACCTCAACCAGAAGTACCAAAAATACCTCCATCTTTTCCCAACTGCTGACTGCACAAAGTGCCTATGCTGAAATTTACACTAAAAGGGCAACTGTCTGGGCCCCTTAGCAGCTAGAGGTCTGAAATTTTGCACGAGCTCTTCCCTGGGGCCCTTGGTGGCACAGCCCGGTTTTCAAAGTTCTACCAGTTCAGGTCCAAAGATGTTTGCAGTCTGGGCCCCGAGACACCCAGGGGCCCAAAATCTCAGCAGAGCGTCAACCTGTCACCCAAGAGGTGCATGCAAAATTTGGTGCCTCTACCTCAACCAGACGTGCCAAAAATACCTCCATCTTTTTCCCAACTGCTGACTGCACAAAGGGCCTATGCTGAAATTTACACTAAAAAGGGCAACTGTTTGGGCCCCTTAGCAGCTAGAGGTCTGAAATTTTGCACGAGCTCTTCCCTGGGGCCCTTGGTGGCACAGCCCGGTTTTCAAAGTTCTACCAGTTCCAGGTCCAAAGATGATGCCAGCGGCCAGTTGATCCTAAAACACACAAAGGTGCAGTTCGGGCCCCTAGACACCCAGGGGCCCCAAAATCTCAGCAGTGCGTCAACCTGTCACCCAGGAGGTGCATGCAAATTGGTGCCTCTACCTCAACCAGAAGTACCAAAAATACCTCCATCTTTTCCCAACTGCTGACTGCACAAAGGGCCTATGCTGAAATTTACACTAAAAGGGGCAACTGTTCGGCCCTTAGCAGTTAGAGGTCTGAAATTTTGCACGAGCTCTTCCTGGGGCCCTTGGTGGCACAGCCCGGTTTCAAAGTTCTACCAGTTCCAGGTCCAAAGATGTTTGCAGTTCGGGCCCGAGACACCCAGGCCCCAAAATCTCAGCAGAGCGTCAACCTGTCACCCAAGAGGTGCATGCAAAATGTGGTGCCTCTACCTCAACCAGACGTGCCAAAAATACCTCCATCTTTTTCCCAACTGCTGACTGCACAAAGGGCCTATGCTGAAATTTACACTAAAAGGGCAACTGTCTGGGCCCTTAGCAGCTAGAGGTCTGAAATTTTGCACGAGCTCTTCCCTGGGGCCCTTGGCGAAACAGCCCGGTTTTCAAAGTTCTACCAGTTCCAGGTCCAAAGATGATGCCAGCGGCCAGTTGATCCTAAAACACACAAAGGTGCAGTTCGGCCCCGAGACACCAGGGGCCCCAAAATCTCAGCAGAGCGTCAACCTGTCACCCAGGAGGTGCATGCAAAATTTGGTGCCTCTACCTCAACCAGAAGTACCAAAAATACCTCCATCTTTTTTGCCAACTGCTGACTGCACAAAGGGCCTATGCTGAAATTTACATTAAAAAGGGCAACTGTTTGGGCCCTCAGCAGTTAGAGGTCTGACATTTTGCACGAGCTCTTCCTGGGGCCCTTGGTGGCACAGCCCGTTTTCAAAGTTCTACCATTTCCAGGTCCAAAGATGTTTGCAGTTCGGGCCCCGAGACACCCAGGGGCCCCAAAATCTCAGCAGAGCGTCACCCTGTCACCCAAGAGGTGCATGCAAAATTTGCCTCTACCTCAACCAGACGTGCCAAAAATACCTCCATCTTTTTCCCAACTGCTGACTGCACAAAGGGCCTATGCTGAAATTTACACTAAAAGGGCAACTGTTTGGGCCCCTTAGCAGCTAGAGGTCTGAAATTTTGCACGAGCTCTTCCCTGGGGCCCTTGGTGGAACAGCCCGGTTTTCAAAGTTCTAACAGTTCCAGGTCCAAAGATGTTTGCAGTTCGGGCCCCGAGACACCCAGGCCCCAAAATCTCAGCAGAGCGTCAACCTGTCACCAAGGAGGTGCATGCAAAATTTGGTGCCTCTACCTCAACCAGAAGTACCAAAAATACCTCCATCGTTTTCCCAACTGCTGACTGCACAAAGGGCCTATGCCGAAATTTACACTAAAAGGGCAACTGTTTGGGCCCCTTAGCAGCTAGAGGTCTGAAATTTTGCACGAGCTCTTCCCTGGGGCCCTGGTGGCACAGCCCGGTTTCAAAGTTCTACCAGTTCCAGGTCCAAAGATGATGCCAGCGGCCAGTTGATCCTAAAACACACAAAGGTGCAGTTCGGGCCCTGAGACACCCAGTGGCCCCAAAATCTCAGCAGAGCGTCAACCTGTCACCAGGAGGTGCATGCAAAATTTGGTGCCTCTACCTCAACCAGAAGTACCAAAAATACCTCCATCTTTTCCCAACTGCTGACTGTACAAAGGGCCTATGCTGAAATTTACACTAAAAGGGCAACTGTCTGGGCCCCTTAGCAGCTAGAGGTCTGAAATTTTGCAGAGCTCTTCCCTGGGGCCCTTGGTGGCACAGCCCGGTTTTCAAAGTTCTACCAGTTCCAGGTCCAAAGATGATGCCAGCGGCCAGTTGATCCTAAAACACACAAAGTGCAGTTCGGGCCCCGAGACACCCAGGGGCCCCAAAATCTCAGCAGAGCGTCAACCTGTCACCCAGGAGGTGCATTCAAAATTTGGTGCCTCTACCTCAACCAAGTACCAAAAATACCTCCATCTTTTCCCAACTGCTGACTGCACAAAGTGCCTATGCTGAAATTTACACTAAAAGGGCAACTGTCTGGGCCCTTTAGCAGCTAGAGGTCTGAAATTTTGCACGAGCTCTTCCCTGGGGCCCTTGGTGGCACAGCCCGGTTTTCAAAGTTCTACCAGTTCCAGGTCCAAAGATGTTTGCAGTTCGGGCCCCGAGACACCCAGGGCCCCAAAATCTCAGCAGAGCGTCAACCTGTCACCCAAGAGGTGCATGCAAAATGTGGTGCCTCTACCTCAACCAGACGTGCCAAAAATACCTCCATCTTTTCCCAACTGCTGACTGCACAAAGGGCCTATGCTGAAATTTACACTAAAAGGGCAACTGTCTGGGCCCTTAGCAGCTAGAGGTCTGAAATTTTGCACGAGCTCTTCCTGGGGCCCTTGGTGGCACAGCCCGGTTTTCAAAGTTCTACCAGTTCCAGGTCCAAAGATGATGCCAGCGGCCAGTTGATCCTAAAACACACAAAGGTGCAGTTCGGGCCCCGAGACACCCAGAGCCCCAAAATCTCAGCAGAGCGTCAACCTGTCACCCAGGAGGTGCATGCAAAATTTGGTGCCTCTACCTCAACCAGAAGTACCAAAAATACCTCCATCTTTTCCCAACTGCTGACTGCACAAAGGGCCTATGCTGAAATTTACACTAAAAGGGCAACTGTTTGGGCCCTTAGCAGTTAGAGGTCTGACATTTTGCCGAGCTCTTCCTGGGGCCCTTGGTGGCACAGTCCAGTTTTCAAAGTTCTACCAGTTCCAGGTCCAAAGATGTTTGCAGTTCGGCCCCGAGACACCCAGGGGCCCCAAAATCTCAGCAGAGCGTCAACCTGTGACCCAAGAGGTGCATGCAAAATTTGGTGCCTCTACCTCAACCAGACGTGGCCAAAAATACCTCCATCTTTTCCCAACTGCTGACTGCACAAAGGGCCTATGCTGAAATTTACACTAAAAGGGCAACTGTCTGGGCCCCTTAGCAGCTAGAGGTCTGAAATTTTGCACGAGCTCTTCCCTGGGGCCCTTGGTGGCACAGCCAGTTTCAAAGTTCTACCAGTTCCAGGTCCAAAGATGATGCCAGTGCCAGTTGATCCTAAAACACACAAAGGTGCAGTTCGGGCCCTGAGACACCCAGAGCCCCAAAATCTCAGCAGAGCGTCAACCTGTCACCCAGGAGGTGCATGCAAATGTGGTGCCTCTACCTCAACCAGACGTGCCAAAAATACCTCCATCTTTTCCCAACTGCTGACTGCACAAAGGGCCTATGCTGAAATTTACACTAAAAGGGCAACTGTCTGGGCCCTTAGCAGCTAGAGGTCTGAAATTTTGCACGGAGCTTCCCTGGGGCCTTGGTGGCACAGCCCGGTTATCAAAAGTTCTACCGTTCAGGTCCAAAGATGTTTGGTTCTGGCCCCAGACACCCAGGGCACCAAAATCTCAGCAGAGCGTCAACCTGTCACCCAACATGTGCATGCAAAATTTGGTGCCTTCACCAACCAGACGTGCCAAAAATACCTCCATCTTTTTTCCCAACTGCTGACTGCCAAAGGGCCTATGCTGAATGGACACTAAAAAGGGCAACTGTCTGGGCCCCTTAGCAGCTAGAGGTCTGAAATTTTGCACGAGCTCTTCCCTCGGGCCCTTGGTGGCACAGCCCGGTTTCAAAGGTTCTACCAGTTCCAGGTCCAAAGATGATGCCAGCGGCCAGTTGATCCTAAAACACACAAAGGAGCAGTTCGGGCCCGAGACACCCAGGGCCCCCAAAATCTCAGCAGAGCGTCAACCTGTCACCAGGAGGTGCATGCAAAATTTGGTGGCTCTACCTCAACCAGAAGTAAAAAAACACCTCTAACTTTTGTCTCAGCTGCTGACTGCACAGATAGCCTGTACTGAATGGACACTGAAAAGTGCCACTTTCTGGGCCCCTTAGCAGCGAGAGGTCTGAAATTTTGGATGAGCTCTCCCCTGCGGCCCTTGGTGGCTCAGCCCGGTTCTCAAAGTTCTGCCAGTTCAGGTCCAAGATGTTTGCAGTTCGGGCCCCGAGACACCCAGGGGCCCCAAAATCTCAGCAGAGCGTCAACCTGTCACCCAAGAGGTGCATGCAAAGTTTGGTGCCTCTACCTCAACCAGACGTGCCAAAAATACCTCCATCTTTTTCCCAACTGCTGACTGCACAAAGGGCCTATGCTGAATGGACACTAATAAGGGCAACTGTCTGGGCCCCTTAGCAGCTAGAGGTCTGAAAATTTGCACGAGCTCTTCCTGGGCCCTTGGTGGCACAGCCCGGTTTTCAAAGTTGTACCAGTTCCAGGTCCAAAGATGTTTGCAGTTCCGGCCTCGAGACACCCAGGGCCCCAAAATCTCAGCAGAGCGTCAACCTGTCACCCAAGAGGTGCATGCAACATTTGGTGCCTCTACCTCAACCAGAAGTACCAAAATACCTCCATCTTTTTCCCAACTGCTGACTGCACAAAGGGCCTATGCTGAAATTTACACTAAAAGGGCAACTGTTTGGGCCCCTTAGCAGTTAGAGGTCTGAAATTTTGCACGAGCTCTTCCCTGGGGCCCTTGGTGGCACAGCCCGGTTTTCAAAGTTCTACCAGTTCCAGGTCCAAAGATGTTTGCAGTCTGGCCCCGAGACACCCAGGGCCCCAAAATCTCAGCAGAGCGTCAACCTGTCACCCAAGAGGTGCATGCAAAATGTGGTGCCTCTACCTCAACCAGACGTGCCAAAATACCTCCATCTTTTTCCCAACTGCTGACTGCACAAAGGGCCTATGCTGAAATTTACACTAAAAGGGCAACTGTCTGGGCCCCTTAGCAGCTAGAGGTCTGAAATTTTGCACGAGCTCTTCCTGGGGCCCTTGGTGGCACAGCCCGGTTTTCAAAGTTCTACCAGTTCCAGGTCCAAAGATGATGCCAGCAGCCAGTTGATCCTAAAACACACAAGGTGCAGTTCGGGCCCCGAGACACCAGGGCCCCAAAATCTCAGCAGAGCGTCAACCTGTCACCCAGGAGGTGCATGCAAAATTTGGTGCCTCTACCTCAACCAGAAGTACCAAAAATACCTCCATCTTTTCCCAACTGCTGACTGCACAAAGGGCCTATGCTGAAATTTACACTAAAAGGGCAACTGTTTGGGCCCCTTAGCAGTTAGAGGTCTGACATTTTGCACGAGCTCTTCCCTGGGCCCTTGGTACAGCCCGGTTTTCAAAGTTCTACCATTTCCAGGTCCAAAGATGTTTGCAGTTCGGGCCCCGAGACAACCCAGGGCCCCAAAATCTCAGCAGAGCGTCACCCTGTCACCCAAGAGGTGCATGCAAAATTTGGTGCCTCTACCTCAACCAGACGTGCCAAAAATACCTCCATCTTTTTCCCAACTGCTGACTGCACAAAGGGCCTATGCTGAAATTTACACTAAAAAGGGCAACTGTTTGGGTCCCTTAGCAGCTAGAGGTCTGAAATTTTGCAAGAGCTCTTCCCTGGGCCCTTGGTGGCTCAGCCCGGTTTTCAAAGTTCTGCCAGTTACAGGTCCAAAGATGATGCCAGAGGCCAGTTGATCCTAAACACACAAAGGTGCAGTTCGGGCCCCGAGACACCCAGGGCCCCAAAATCTCAGCAGAGCGTCAACCTGTCACCCAGGAGGTGCATTCAAAATTTGGTGCCTCTACCTCAACCAGAAATACCAAAATACCTCCATCTTTTTCCCAACTGCTGACTGCACAAAGTGCCTATGCTGAAATTTACACTAAAAGGGCAACTGTCTCGGGCCCTTAGCAGCTAGAGGTCTGAAATTTTGCACGAGCTCTTCCCTGGGGCCCCTGGTGGCACAGCCCGGTTTTCAAAGTTCTACCAGTTCCAGGTCCAAAGATGATGCCAGCGGCCAGTTGATCCTAAAACACACAAAGGTGCAGTTCGGGCCCCGAGACACCCAGGGCCCCAAAATCTCAGCAGAGCGTCAACCTGTCACCCAGGAGGTGCATGCAAAATTTGGTGCCTCTACCTCAACCAGAAGTACCAAAAATGCCTCCATCTTTTCCCAACTGCTGACTGCACAAAGGGCCTATGCTGAAATTTACACTAAAAGGGCAACTGTTTGGGCCCTTAGCAGTTAGAGGTCTGAAATTTTGCACGAGCTCTTCCTGGGGCCCTTGGTGGCACAGCCCGGTTTTCAAAGTTCTACCAGTTCCAGGTCCAAAGATGATGCCAGCGGCCAGTTGATCCTAAAACACACAAAGGTGCAGTTCGGGCCCCGAGACACCCAGGGGCCCCAAAATCTCAGCAGAGCGTCAACCTGTCACCCAGGAGGTGCATCAAAAATCTGGTGGCTCTACCTCAACCAGAAGTAAAAAAAACACCTCTAACTTTTGTCTCAGCTGCTGACTGCACAGATAGCCTGTACTGAATGGACACTGAAAAAGGCCACTGTCTTGGCCCCTTAGCAGCGAGAGGTCTGAAATTTTGGATGAGCTCTCCCCTGCGGCCCTTGGTGGCTCAGCCCGGTTTTCAAAGTTCTGCTAGTTCCAGGTCCAAAGATGTTTGCAGTTCGGGCTCCGAGACACCCAGGGACCCCAAAATCTCAGCAGAGCGTCAACCTGTCACCCAAGAGGTGCATGCAAAATTTGGTGCATCTACCTCAACCAGAAGTACCAAAAATACCTCCATCTTTTTCCCAACTGCTGACTGCACAAAGGGCCTATGCTGAATGGACACTAAAAAGGGCAACTGTCTGGGCCCCTTAGCAGCTAGAGGTCTGAAATTTTGCACGAGCTCTTCTCCCCTGCGGCCCTTGGTGGCTCAGCCCGGTTTTCAAAGTTGTACCAGTTCCAGGTCCAAAGATGTTTGCAGTTCCGGCCTCAGAGACACCCAGGGGCCCCAAAATCTCAGCAGAGCGTCAACCTGTCACCCAAGAGGTGCATGCAAAATTTGGTGCCTCTACCTCAACCAGACGTGCCAAAATAACCTCCATCTTTTCCCAACTGCTGACTGCACAAAGGGCCTATGCTGAAATTTACACTAAAAGGGCAACTGTTTGGGCCCCTTAGCAGTTAGAGGTCTGACATTTTGCACGAGCTCTTCCTGGGGCCCATGGTGGCACAGCCCGGTTTTCAAAGTTCTACCAGTTCCAGGTCCAAAGATGATGCCAGCGCCAGTTGATCCTAAAACACACAAAGGTGCAGTTCGGGCCCTGAGACACCCAGGGGCCCCAAAATCTCAGCAGAGCGTCAACCTGTCACCCAGGAGGTGCATGCAAAATTTGGTGCCTCTACCTCAACCAGAACTACCAAAATACCTCCATCTTTTCCCAACTGCTGACTGCACAAAGGGCCTATGCTGAAATTTAAACTAAAAAGGGCAACTGTTTGGGCCCCTTAGCAGTTAGAGGTCTGAAATTTTGCACGAGCTCTTCCCTGGGGCCCTTGGTGGCACAGCCCGGATTTCAAAGTTCTACCAGTTCCAGGTCCAAAGATGTTTGCAGTTCGGGCCCCGAGACACCCAGGGGCCCCAAAATCTCAGCAGAGCGTCAACCTGTCACCCAAGAGGTGCATGCAAAATTTGGTGCCTCTACCTCAACCAGACGTGCCAAAAATACCTCCATCTTTTTCCCAACTGCTGACTGCACAAAGGGCCTATGCTGAAATTTACACTAAAAAGGGCAACTGTCTGGGCCCCTTAGCAGCTAGAGGTCTGAAATTTTGCACGAGCTCTTCCCTGGGGCCCTTGGTGGCACAGCCCGGTTTTCAAAGTTCTACCAGTTCCAGGTCCAAAGATGATGCCAGCGTCAGTTGATCCTAAAACACACAAAGGTGCAGTTCGGGCCCCGAGACACCCAGGGGCCCCAAAATCTCAGCAGAGCGTCAACCTGTCACCCAGGAGGTGCATGCAAAATTTGGTGCCTCTACCTCAACCAGAAGTACCAAAAATACCTCCATCTTTTTCCCAACTGCTGACTGCACAAAGGGCCTATGCTGAAATTTACACTAAAAGGGCAACTGTCTGGGCCCTTAGCAGCTAGAGGTCTGAAATTTTGCACGAGCTCTTCCTGGGGCCCTTGGTGGCACAGCCCGGTTTTCAAAGTTCTACCAGTTCCAGGTCCAAAGATGATGCCAGCGCTGTTGATCCTAAAACACACAAAAGTGCAGTTCGGGCCCCGAGACACCCAGGGCCCCCAAAATCTCAGCAGAGCGTCAACCTGTCACCCAGGAGGTGCATTCAAAATTTAGTGCCTCTACCTCAACCAGAAGTACCAAAAATACCTCCATCTTTTTCCCAACTGCTGACTGCACAAAGTGCCTATGCTGAAATTTACACTAAAAGGGCAACTGTCTGGGCCCCTTAGCAGCTAGAGGTCTAAAATTTTGCACGAGCTCTTCCCTGGGGCCCTTGGTGGCACAGCCCGGATTTCAAAGTTCTACCAGTTCCAGGTCCAAAGATGTTTGCAGTTCGGGCCCCGAGACACCCAGGGGCCCCAAAATCTCAGCAGAGCGTCAACCTGTCACCCAAGAGGTGCATGCAAAATTTGGTGCCTCTACCTCAACCAGACGTGCCAAAAATACCTCCATCTTTTTCCCAACTGCTGACTGCACAAAGGGCCTATGCTGAAATTTACACTAAAAGGGCAACTGTCTGGGCCCCTTAGCAGCTAGAGGTCTGAAATTTTGCACGAGCTCTTCCTGGGGCCCTTGGTGGCACAGCCCGGTTTTCAAAGTTCTACCAGTTCCAGGTCCAAAGATGATGCCAGCGGCCAGTTGATCCTAAAACACACAAAGGTGCAGTTCGGCCCCGAGACACCCAGGAGCCCCAAAATCTCAGCAGAGCGTCAACCTGTCACCCAGGAGGTGCATGCAAAATTTGGTGCCTCTACCTCAACCAGAAGTACCAAAAATACCTCCATCTTTTTCCCAACTGCTGACTGCACAAAGGGCCTATGCTGAAATTTACACTAAAAAGGGCAACTGTTTGGGCCCCTTAGCAGTTAGAGGTCTGAAATTTTGCACGAGCTCTTCCCTGGGGCCCTTGGTGGCACAGCCCGGATTTCAAAGTTCTACCAGTTCCAGGTCCAAAGATGTTTGCAGTTCGGGCCCGAGACACCCAGGGGCCCCAAAATCTCCAGCAGAGCGTCAACCTGTCACCCAAGAGGTGCATGCAAAATTTGGTGCCTCTACCTCAACCAGACGTGCCAAAAATACCTCCATCTTTTTCCCAACTGCTGACTGCACAAAGGGCCTATGCTGAAATTTACACTAAAAAGGGCAACTGTCTGGGCCCCTTAGCAGCTAGAGGTCTGAAATTTTGCACGAGCTCTTCCCTGGGGCCCTTGGTGGCACAGCCCGGTTTTCAAAGTTCTACCAGTTCCAGGTCCAAAGATGATGCCAGCGGCCAGTTGATCCTAAAACACAAAAAGGTGCAGTTCGGGCCCCGAGACACCCAGGGCCCCAAAATCTCAGCAGAGCGTCAACCTGTCACCCAGGAGGTGCATGCAAAATTTGGTGCCTCTACCTCAACCAGAAGTACCAAAATACCTCCATCTTTTCCCAACTGCTGACTGCACAAAGGGCCTATGCTGAAATTTACACTAAAAGGGCAACTGTTTGGGCCCCTTAGCAGTTAGAGGTCTGACATTTTGCACGAGCTCTTCCCTGGGCCCTTGGTGGCACAGCCCGGTTTTCAAAGTTCTACCATTTCCAGGTCCAAAGATGTTTGCAGTTCGGGCCCCGAGACACCCAGGGCCCCAAATCTCAGCAGAGCGTCACCCTGTCACCCAAGAGGTGCATGCAAAATTTGGTGCCTCTACCTCAACCAGACGTGCCAAAAATACCTCCATCTTTTTCCCAACTGCTGACTGCACAAAGGGCCTATGCTGAAATTTACACTAAAAGGGCAACTGTTTGGGCCCCTTAGCAGCTAGAGGTCTGAAATTTTGCACGAGCTCTTCCTGGGGCCCTTGGTGGCACAGCCCGGTTTTCAAAGTTCTACCAGTTCCAGGTCCAAAGATGATGCCAGCGGCCAGTTGATCCTAAAACACACAAAGGTGCAGTTCGGGGCCCCGAGACACCCAGGGGCCCCAAAATCTCAGCAGAGCGTCAACCTGTCACCCAGGAGGTGCATTCAAAATTTGGTGCCTCTACCTCAACCAGAAATACCAAAAATACCTCCATCTTTTTCCCAACTGCTGACTGCACAAAGTGCCTATGCTGAAATTTACACTAAAAGGGCAACTGTCTGGGCCCCTTAGCAGCTAGAGGTCTGAAATTTTGCACGAGCTCTTCCTGGGGCCCTTGGTGGCACAGCCCGGTTTTCAAAGTTCTACCAGTTCCAGGTCCAAAGATGTTTGCAGTTCGGGCCTCGAGACACCCAGGGGCCCCAAAATCTCAGCAGAGCGTCAACCTGTCACCCAGGAGGTGCATGCAAAATTTGGTGCCTCTACCTCAACCAGAAGTACCAAAAATACCTCCATTTTTTCCCAACTGCTGACTGCACAAAGGGCCTATGCTGAAATTTACACTAAAAGGGCAACTGTTTGGGCCTTAGCAGCTAGAGGTCTGAAATTTTGCACGAGCTCTTCCCTGGGGCCCTTGGTGGCACAGCCCGGTTTTCAAAGTTCTACCAGTTCCAGGTCCAAAGATGATGCCAGCGGCCAGTTGATCCTAAAACACACAAAGGTGCAGTTCGGGCCCTGAGACACCCAGTGGCCCCAAAATCTCAGCAGAGCGTCAACCTGTCACCCAGGAGGTGCATGCAAAATTTGGTGCCTCTACCTCAACCAGAACTACCAAAAATACCTCCATCTTTTCCCAACTGCTGACTGCACAAAGGGCCTATGCTGAAATTTACACTAAAAGGGCAACTGTTTGGGCCCCTTAGCAGCTAGAGGTCTGACATTTTGCACGAGCTCTTCCCTGGGGCCCATGGTGGCACAGCCCGGTTTCAAAGTTCTACCAGTTCCAGGTCCAAAGATGATGCCAGCGCCAGTTGATCCTAAAACACACATAGGTGCAGTTCGGGCCCCGAGACACCCAGGGCCCCAAAATCTCAGCAGAGCGTCAACCTGTCACCCAGGAGGTGCATGCAAAATTTGGTGCCTCTACCTCAACCAGAAGTACCAAAATGCCTCCATCTTTTCCCAACTGCTGACTGCACAAAGGGCCTATGCTGAAATTTACACTAAAAGGGCAACTGTTTGGGCCCTTAGCAGCTAGAGGTCTGAAATTTTGCACGAGCTCTTCCCTGGGGCCCTTGG
>NC_061487.1:57718-74550 GCF_022539355.2 Hippoglossus stenolepis | reverse complement strand
CCAGTTACGTATTGCTAATACCTCCATCTTTTTCCCAACTGCTGACTGCACAAAGGGCCTATGCTGAAATTTACACATAAAAGGCAACTTTTTGGCCCCTTAGCAGTTAGAGGTCTGAAATTTTGCACGAGCTCTTCCGTGGGGCCCTGGTGGCACAGCCCGGTTTTCAAAGTTCTACCAGTTCCAGGTCCAAAGATGATGCCAGCGGCCAGTTGATCCTAAAACACACAAAGGTGCAGTTCGGGCCCCGAGTCACCCAGGGGCCTCAAAATCTCAAGAGCGTCAACCTGTCACCCAGGAGGTGCATGCAAAATTTGGTGCCACTACCTCAACCAGAAGTAAAAAACACCTCTAACTTTTGTCTCAGCTGCTGACTGCACAGATAGCCTGTACTGAATGGACACTGAAAAAGGCCACTGTCTGGGCCCCTTAGCAGTGAGAGGTCTGAAATTTTGGATGAGCTCTCCCCTGCGGCCCTTGGTGGCTCAGCCCGGTTTTCAAAGTTCTGCCAGTTCCAGGTCCAAAGATGATGCCAGCGGCCAGTTGATCCTAAACACACATAGGTGCAGTTCGGGCCCCGAGACACCCTAGGGGCCCCAAAATATCAGCAGAGCGTCAACCTGTCACCCAGGAGGTGCATGCAAAATTTGGTGCCTCTACCTCAACCAGAAGTCCAAAAATACCTCCATCTTTTTCCCAACTGCTGACTGCACAAAGGGCCTGTGCTGAAATTTACACCAAAAGGGCGACTGTTTGGGCCCCTTAGCAGTTAGAGGTCTGAAATTTTGCATGAGCTCTTCCCTGGGGCCCTTGGTGGCACAGCCCGGATTTCAAAGTTCTACCAGTTCCAGGTCCAAAGATGTTTGCAGTTCCCCGAGACACCCAGGCCTCCAAAATCTCAGCAGAGCGTCAACCTGTCACCCAAGAGGTGCATGCAAAATTTGGTGCCTCTACCTCAACCAGACGTGCCAAAAATACCTCCATCTTTTTCCCAACTGCTGACTGCACAAAGGGCCTATGCTGAATGGACACTAAAAAGGGCAACTGTCTGGGCCTCCCTTAGCAGCTAGAGGTCTAAAATTTTGCACGAGCTCTTCCTGGGGCCCTTGGTGGCACAGCCTGATTTCAAAGTTCTACCAGTTCCAGGTCCACAGATGTTTGCAGTTCAGGCCCCTGGACACCCAGGGGCCCCAAAATCTCAGCAGAGCAAGTCAACCTGTCACCCAGGAGGTGCATGCAAAATTTGGTGCCTCTACCTCCACCAGAAGTACCAAAAATACCTCCATCTTTTACCAACTGCTGACTGCACAAAGGGCCTATGCTGAAATTTATACTAAAAAGGGCAACTGTCTGGGCCCTTAGCAGCTAGAGGTCTGAAATTTGCACGAGCTCTTCCTGGGGCCCTTGGTGGCACAGCCCGGTTTTCAAAGTTCTACCAGTTCCAGGTCCAAAGATGATGCCAGCGGCCAGTTGATCCTAAAACACACAAAGGTGCAGTTCGGGCCCCGAGACACCCAGGGGCCCCAAAATCTCAGCAGAGCGTCAACCTGTCACCCAGGAGGTATGCACTCAAAAATTTGGTGCCTCTACCTCAACCAGAAGTATCAAAAATACCTCCATCTTTTCCCAACTGCTGACTGCACAAAGTGCCTATGCTGAAATTTACACTAAAAGGGCAACTGTCTGGGCCCCTTAGCAGCTAGAGGTCTGAAATTTTGCACGAGCTCTTCCCTGGGGCCCTTGGTGGCACAGCCCGGTTTTCAAAGTTCTACCAGTTCCAGGTCCAAAGATGTTTGCAGGTGGGCCCCGAGACACCCAGGGCCCCAAAATCTCAGCAGAGCGTCAACCTGTGACCCAAGAGGTGCATGCAAAATTTGGTGCTCTACCTCAACCAGAAGTACTAAAATACCTCCATCTTTTTCCCAACTGCTGACTGCACAAAGGGCCTATGCTGAAATTTACACTTAAAAGGGCAACTGTCTGGGCCCTTAGCAGCTAGAGGTCTGAAATTTGCACGAGCTCTTCCTGGGGCCCTTGGTGGCACAGCCCGGTTTTCAAGTTCTACCAGTTCCAGGTCCAAAGATGATGCCAGCGGCCAGTTGATCCTAAACACACAAAGTAGCCCGGGCCCCGAGACACCCAGGGCCCAAAATCTCAGCAGAGCGTCAACCTGTCACCCAGGAGGTGCATTCAAAATTTGGTGCCTCTACCTCAACCAGAAGTACCAAAAATACCTCCATCTTTTTCCCAACTGCTGACTGCACAAAGTGCCTATGCTGAAATTTACACTAAAAAAGGGCAACTGTCTGGGCCCTTAGCAGCTAGAGGTCTGAAATTTTGCAGAGCTCTTCCCTGGGCCCTGGTGGCACAGCCCGGTTTTCAAAGTTCTACCAGTTCCAGGTCCAAAGATGATGCCAGCGGCCAGTTGATCCTAAAACACACAAAGGTGCAGTTCGGGCCTGAGACACCCAGGGCCCCAAAATCTCAGCAGAGCGTCAACCTGTCACCCAGGAGGTGCATGCAAAATTTGGTGCCTCTACCTCAACCAGACGTCCAAAAATACCTCCATCTTTTTCCCAACTGCTGACTGCACAAAGGGCCTATGCTGAAATTTACACTAAAAAAAGGGCAACTGTCTGGGCCCTCAGCAGCTAGAGGTCTGAAATTTTGCACGAGCTCTTCCTTGGGGCTGCTGGTGGCACAGCCCGGTTATCAAAGTTCTACCAGTTCCAGGTCCAAAGATGTTTGCAGTGAGCTGGGGCACCCAGACACAGGGCCCCAAAATCTCAGCAGAGCGTCAACCTGTCACCCAAGAGGTGCATGCAAAATTTGGTGCCTCTACCTCAACCAGACGTGCCAAAAATACCTCCATCTTTTTCCCAACTGCTGACTGCACAAAGGGCCTATGCTGAAATTTACACTAAAAGGGCAACTGTTTGGGCCCCTTAGCAGTTAGAGGTCTGACATTTTGCACGAGCTCTTCCCTGGGGCCCATGGTGGCACAGCCCGGTTTCAAAGTTCTACCAGTTCCAGGTCCAAAGATGATGCCATGCCAGTTGATCCAAAACACACATAGGTGCAGTTCGGGCCCCGAGACACCCAGGCCCCCAACATCTCAGCAGAGCGTCAACCTGTCACCCAAGAGGTGCATGCAAAATTTGGTGCCTCTACCTCAACCAGACGTGCCAAAATACCTCCATCTTTTCCCCAACTGCTGACTGCACAAAGGGCCTATGCTGAAATTTACACTTAAAGGGCAACTGTTTGGGCCCTTAGCAGTTAGAGGTCTGACATTTTGCACGAGCTCTTCCCTGGGCCCATGGTGGCACAGCCCGGTCAAAGTTCTACCAGTTCCAGGTCCAAAGATGATGCCAGCGGCCAGTTGATCCTAAAACACACATAGGTGCAGTTCGAACCCGAGACACCCAGGGCCCCAAAATATCAGCAGAGCGTCAACCTGTCACCCAGGAGGTGCATGCAAAATTTGGTGCCTCTACCTCAACCAGAAGTACCAAAAATACCTCCATCTTTTCCCAACTGCTGACTGCACAAAGGGCCTGTGCTGAAATTTACACTTAAAGGGCGACTGTTTGGGTCTTAGCAGTTAGAGGTCTGAAATTTTGCATGAGCTTTCCCTGGGGCCCTTGGTGGCACAGCCCGGATTTCAAAGTTCTACCAGTTCCAGGTCCAAAGATGTTTGCAGTTCGGGCCCTGAGACACCCAGGGCCCCAAAATCTCAGCAGAGCGTCAACCTGTCACCCAAGAGGTGCATGCAAAATTTGGTGCCTCTACCTCAACCAGACGTGCCAAAAATACCTCCATCTTTTCCCAACTGCTGACTGCACAAAAAGGGCCTATGCTGAATGGACACTAAAAGGGCAACTGTCTCGGCCCCTTTAGCAGCTAGAGGTCTAAAATTTTGCACGAGCTCTTCCCTGGGGCCCTGGTGGCACAGCCTGATTTCAAAGTTCTACCAGTTCCAGGTCCACAGATGTTTGCAGTTCAGGCCCCGGGACACCCAGGGCCCCCAAAATCTCAGCAGAGCGTCAACCTGTCACCCAGGAGGTGCATGCAAAATTTGGTGCCTCTACCTCAACCAGAAGTACCAAAAATACCTCCATCTTTTTACCAACTGCTGACTGCACAAAAGGCCTATGCTGAAATTTACAATTAAAAAGGGCAACTGTCTGGGCCCCTTAGCAGCTAGAGGTCTGAAATTTGCACGAGCTCTTCCCTGGGGCCCTTGGTGGCACAGCCCGGTTTTCAAAGTTCTACCAGTTCCAGGTCCAAAGATGATGCCAGCGGCCAGTTGATCCTAAACACACAAAGGTGCAGTTCGGGCCTGAGACACCCAGGGGCCCCAAAATCTCAGCAGAGCGCAACCTGTCACCCAAGAGGTGCATGCAAAATTTGGTGCCTCTACCTCAACCAGAATGCAAAAAATACCTCCATCTTTTTCCCAACTGCTGACTGCACAAAGGGCCTATGCTGAAATTTATACTAAAAGGGCAACTGTCTGGGCCCTTTGTCAGCTAGAGGTCTGAAATTTTGCACGAGCTCTTCCCTGGGGCCCTTGGTGGCACAGCCTGGTTTTCAAAGTTCTACCAGTTCCAGGTCCAAAGATGATGCCAGCGGCCAGTTGATCCTAAACACACAAAGGTGCAGTTCGCCCCGAGACACCCAGGGGCCCCAAAATCTCAGCAGAGCGTCAACCTGTCACCCAGGAGGTGCATTCAAAATTTGGTGCCTCTACCTCAACCAGAAGTACCAAAAATACCTCCATCTTTTTCCCAACTGCTGACTGCACAAAGTGCCTATGCTGAAATTTACACTAAAAGGGCAACTGTCTGGGCCCCTTAGCAGCTAGAGGTCTGAAATTTTGCACGAGCTCTTCCCTGGGGCCCCTGGTGGCACAGCCCGGTTTTCAAAGTTCTACCAGTTCCAAGTCCAAAGATGTTTGCAGTTCGGGCCCCGAGACACCCAGGGGCCCCAAAATCTCAGCAGAGCGTCAACTTCAGACCCAAGAGGTGCATGCAAAATTTGGTGCCTCTACCTCAACCAGAAGTACCAAAAATACCTCCATCTTTTCCCAACTGCTGACTGCACAAAGGGCCTATGCTGAAATTTACAATTAAAAGGGCAACTGTCTGGGCCCCTTAGCAGCTAGAGGTCTGAAATTTTGCACGAGCCTTCCCTGGGGCCCTTGGTGGCACAGCCCGGTTTTCAAAGTTCTACCAGTTCCAGGTCCAAAGATGATGCCAGCGGCCAGTTGATCCTAAAACACACAAGGTGCAGTTCGGCCCCTGAGACACCCAGGGCCCAAAATCTGAACAGCGTCAACCTGTCACCCAGGAGGTGCATTCAAAATTTGGTGCCTCTACCTCAACCAGACGTGCCAAAAATACCTCCATCTTTTCCCAACTGCTGACTGCACAAAGGGCCTATGCTGAAATTTACATTAAAAGGCAACTGTTTGCCCTTAGCAGTTAGAGGTCTGAAATTTTGCAGAGCCTTCCTCAGCCTGGTGGCACAGCCCGGTTATCAAAGTTCTACCAGTTCCAGGTCCAAAGATGTTTGCAGTTCGGCCCGAGACACCCAGGGCCCCAAAATCTCAGCAGAGCTGTCAACCTGTCACCCAGGAGGTGCATGCAAAATTTGGTGCCTCTACCTCAACCAGAAGTACCTAAAATACCTCCATCTTTTTCCCAACTGCTGACTGCACAAAGGGCCTATGCTGAAATGAAAGGGCAATCTTGGGCCCTTAG
The DNA here is from genome assembly GCF_022539355.2 of Hippoglossus stenolepis. NCBI lineage: Eukaryota > Metazoa > Chordata > Actinopteri > Pleuronectiformes > Pleuronectidae > Hippoglossus > Hippoglossus stenolepis. Next base: position 68,785 of record NC_061487.1, on the reverse strand, counting down.
CAGTTAGAGGTCTGAAATTTTGCACGAGCCCGTGGGGCCCTGGTGGCACAGCCCGGTTTTCAAAGTTCTACCAGTTCCAGGTCCAAACAGATGCCAGCAGTTATCCAAACACACAGGTGCAGCTCGCCCGAGTCACCCAGGGCCTCAAAATCTCAGTAGAGCGTCAACCTGTCACCCAGGATGTGCATGAAAAATCTGGTGGCACTACCTCAACCAGAAGTAAAAAAACACCTCTAACTTTTGTCTCAGCTGCTGACTGCACAGAGAGCCTGTACTGAATGGACACTGAAAAAGGCCACTGTCTGGGCCCCTTAGCAGCGAGAGGTCTGAAATTTTGATGAGCTCTCCCCTGGGCCCTTGGTGGCTCAGCCCGGTTTTCAAAGTTCTGCCAGTTCCAGGTCCAAAGATGATGCCAGCGGCCAGTTGATCCTAAAACACACTAGTGCAGTTCGGGCCCCGAGACACCCAGGGCCCCAAAATATCAGCAGAGCGTCAACCTGTCACCCAGGAGGTGCATGCAAAATTTGGTGCCTCTACCTCAACCAGAAGTACCAAAATACCTCCATCTTTTCCCAACTGCTGACTGCACAAAGGGCCTGTGCTGAAATTTACACTAAAAGGGCGACTGTTTGGGCCCCTTAGCAGTTAGAGGTCTGAAATTTGCATGAGCTCTTCCCTGGGGCCCTTGGTGGCACAGCCCGGATTTCAAAGTTCTACCAGTTCCAGGTCCAAAGATGTTTGCAGTTCGGGCCCCGAGATACCCAGGGGCCCCAAAATCTCAGCAGAGCGTCAACCTGTCACCCAAGAGGTGCATGCAAATTGTGGTGCCTCTACCTCAACCAGACGTGCCAAAAATACCTCCATCTTTTCCCAACTGCTGACTGCACAAAGGGCCTATGCTGAATGGACACTAAAAAGGGCAACTGTCTGGCCCCCTTAGCAGCTAGAGGTCTAAAATTTTGCACGAGCTCTTCCTGGGGCCCTTGGTGGCACAGCCTGATTTCAAAGTTCTACCAGTTCCAGGTCCACAGATGTTTGCAGTTCAGGCCCTGGACACCCAGGGGCCCCAAAATCTCAGCAGAGCGTCAACCTGTCACCCAGGAGGTGCATGCAAAATATGGTGCTTCTACCTCCACCAGAAGTACCAAAATACCTCCATCTTTTACCAACTGCTGACTGCACAAAGGGCCTATGCTGAAATTTATACTAAAAGGCAACTGTCTGGGCTCTTAGCAGCTAGAGGTCTGAAATTTTGCACGAGCTCTTCCCCGGGCCCTTGGTGGCACAGCCCGGTTTTCAAAGTTCTACCAGTTCCAGGTCCAAAGATGATGCCAGCGGCCAGTTGATCCTAAAACACACAAAGGTGCAGGTCGGGCCCCGAGACACCCAGGGCCCCAAAATCTCAACAGAGCGTCAACCTGTCACCCAAGAGGTGCATTCAAAATTTGGTGCCTCTACCTCAACCAGAAGTACCAAAAATACCTCCATCTTTTTCCTAACTGCTGACTGCACAAAGTGCCTATGCTGAAATTTACACTAAAAAGGGCAACTGTCTGGGCCCTTAGCAGCTAGAGGTCTGAAATTTTGCACGAGCTCTTCCCTGGGGCCCTTGGTGGCACAGCCCGGTTTTCAAAGTTCTACCAGTTCCAGGTCCAAAGATGTTTGCAGTTCGGGCCCCGAGACACCCAGGCCCCCAAAATCTCAGCAGAGCGTCAACCTGTGACCCAAGAGGTGCATGCAAAATTTGGTGCCTCTACCTCAACCAGAAGTACCAAAAATAATTTCCATCTTTTTCCCAACTGCTGACTGCACAAAGGGCCTATGCTGAAATTTACACTTAAAAGGGCAACTGTCTGGGCCCCTTAGCAGCTAGAGGTCTGAAATTTTGCACGAGCCTTCCCTGGGCCCTTGGTGGCACAGCCCGGTTTTCAAAGTTCTACCAGTTCCAGGTCCAAAGATGATGCCAGCGGCCAGTTGATCCTAAAACACAAAGGTGCAGTCTGGGCCCCGAGACACCCAGGGGCCCCAAAATCTCAGCAGAGCGTCAACCTGTCACCCAGGAGGTGCACTCAAAATTTGGTGCCTCTACCTAAACCAGAAGTACCAAAAATACCTCCATCTTTTCCCAACTGCTGACTGCACAAAGTGCCTATGCTGAAATTTACACCAAAAAGGGCAACTGTCTGGGCCCCTTAGCAGCTAGAGGTCTGAAATTTTGCACGAGCTCTCCCTGGGGCCTGGTGGCACAGCCCGGTTTTCAAAGTTCTACCAGTTCCAGGTCCAAAGATGATGCCAGCGGCCAGTTGATCCTAAAACACACAAAGGTGCAGTTCGGGCCCTGAGACACCCAGGGCCCCAAAATTCAGCAGAGCGTCAACCTGTCACCCAGGAGGTGCATGCAAAATTTGGTGCCTCTACCTCAACCAGACGTGCTAAAAATACCTCCATCTTTTTCCCAACTGCTGACTGCACAAAGGGCCTATGCTGAAATTTACACTAAAAGGGCAACTGTCTGGGCCCCTTAGCAGCTAGAGGTCTGAAATTTTGCACGAGCTCTTCCCTGGGGCCGCTGGTGGTACAGCCCAGTTATCAAAGTTCTACCAGTTCCAGGTCCAAAGATGTTTGCAGTTTGGGCCCCGAGACACCCAGGGCCCCAAAATCTCAGCAGAGCGTCAACCTGTCACCCAAGAGGTGCATGCAAAATTTGGTGCCTCTACCTCAACCAGACGTGCCAAAAATACCTCCATCTTTTCCCAACTGCTGACTGCACAAAGGGCCTATGCTGAAATTTACACTAAAAGGGCAACTGTTTGGGCCCTTAGCAGTTAGAGGTCTGACATTTTGCACGAGCTCTTCCTGGGGCCCATGGGGCACAGCCCGGTTTCAAAGTTCTACCAGTTCCAGGTCCAAAGATGATGCCAGCGGCCAGTTGATCCTAAAACACACATAGCAGTTCGGGCCCCGAGACACCCAGGGGCCCCAACATCTCAGCAGAGCGTCAACCTGTCACCCAAGAGGTGCATGCAAAATTTGGTGCCTCTACCTCAACCAGACGTGCCAAAAATACCTCCATCTTTTCCCAACTGCTGACTGCACAAAGGGCCTATGCTGAAATTTACACTAAAAAGGGCAACTGTTTGGGCCCCTTAGCAGTTAGAGGTCTGACATTTTGCACGAGCTCTTCCTGGGGCCCATGGTGGCACAGCCCGGTTTTCAAAAGTTCTACCAGTTCCAGGTCCAAAGATGATGCCAGCGGCCAGTTGATCCTAAAACACACATAGGTGCAGTTCGCCCCGAGACACCCAGGGGCCCCAAAATATCAGCAGAGCGTCAACCTGTCACCCAGGAGGTGCATGCAAAATTTGGTGCCTCTACCTCAACCAGAAGTACCAAAATACCTCCATCTTTTCCCAACTGCTGACTGCACAAAGGGCCTGTGCTGAAATTTACACTAAAAGGGCGACTGTTTGGGCCCCTTAGCAGTTAGAGGTCTGAAATTTTGCATGAGCTCTTCCTGGGGCCCTGGTGGCACAGCCCGGATTTCAAAGTTCTACCAGTTCCAGGTCCAAAGATGTTTGCAGTCTGGGCCCTGAGACACCCAGGGGCCCCAAAATCTCAGCAGAGCGTCAACCTGTCACCCAAGAGGTGCATGCAAAATTTGGTGCCTCTACCTCAACCAGACGTGCCAAAATACCTCCATCTTTTCCCAACTGCTGACTGCACAAAGGGCCTATGCTGAATGGACACTAAAAAGGGCAACTGTCTGGGCCCCTTAGCAGCTAGAGGTCTAAAATTTTGCACGAGCTCTTCCCCTGGGGCCCTTGGTGGCACAGCCTGGATTTCAAAGTTCTACCAGTTCCAGGTCCACAGATGTTTGCAGTTCAGGCCCTGGACACCCAGGGCCCCAAAATCTCAGCAGAGCGTCAACCTGTCACCCAGGAGGTGCATGCAAAATTTGGTGCCTCTACCTCAACCAGAAGTACCAAAATACCTCCATCTTTTACCAACTGCTGACTGCACAAAAGGCCTATGCTGAAATTTACACTAAAAAGGGCAACTGTCTGGGCTCCTTAGCAGCTAGAGGTCTGAAATTTGCACGAGCTCTTCCCTGGGGCCTTTGTGGCACAGCCCGGTTTTCAAAGTTCTACCAGTTCCAGGTCCAAAGATGATGCCAGCGCCAGTTGATCTAAAACACAAGGTGCAGTTCGGGCCCCGAGACACCAAGGGCCCCAAAATCTCAGCAGAGCGTCAACCTGTCACCCAAGAGGTGCATGCAAAATTTGGTGCCTCTACCTCAACCAGACGTGCCAAAAATACCTCCATCTTTTCCCAACTGCTGACTGCACAAAGGGCCTATGCTGAAATTTATACTAAAAAGGGCAACTGTCTGGGCCCTTAGCAGCTAGAGGTCTGAAATTTTGCACGAGCTCTTCCCTGGGGCCCTTGGTGGCACAGCCCGGTTTTCAAAGTTCTACCAGTTCCAGGTCCAAAGATGATGCCAGCGCCAGTTGATCCCAAAACACACAAGTGCAGTTCGGGCCCTGAGACACCCAGGGGCCCCAAAATCTCAGCAGAGCGTCAACCTGTCACCCAGGAGGTGCATTCAAAATTTGGTGCCTCTACCTCAACCAGAAGTACCAAAAATACCTCCATCTTTTCCAACTGCTGACTGCACAAAGTGCCTATGCTGAAATTTACACATAAAAGGGCAACTGTCTGGGCCCTCTAGAGCTAGAGGTCTGAAATTTTGCACGAGCTCTTCCTGGGGCCCTGGTGGCACAGCCCGGTTTTCAAAGTTCTACCAGTTCCAGGTCCAAAGATGTTTGCAGTCCGGCCCTGAGACACCCAGGGGCCCCAAAATCTCAGCAGAGCGTCAACCTGTGACCCAAGAGGTGCATGCAAAATTTGGTGCCTCTACCTCAACCAGAAGTACCAAAATACCTCCATCTTTTTCCCAACTGCTGACTGCACAAAGGGCCTATGCTGAAATTTACACTTAAAAGGGCAACTGTCTGGGCCCCCTTAGCAGCTAGAGGTCTGAAATTTTGCACGAGCTCTTCCCTGGGGCCCTTGGTGGCACAGCCCGTTTTCAAAGTTCTACCAGTTCCAGGTCCAAAGATGATGCCAGCGGCCAGTTGATCCTAAAACACACAAAGTGCAGTTCGGGCCCGAGACACCCAGGGGCCCCAAAATCTCAGCAGAGCGTCAACCTGTCACCCAGGAGGTGCATTCAAAATTTGGTGCCTCTACCTCAACCAGAAGTACCAAAATACCTACTTTTTTCCCAACTGCTGACTGCACAAAGTGCCTATGCTGAAATTTACACTAAAAAGGCAACTGTCTGGGCCCCTTAGCAGCTAGAGGTCTGAAATTTTGCACGAGCTCTTCCCTGGGGCCCTTGGTGGCACAGCCCGGTTTTCAAAGTTCTACCAGTTCCAGGTCCAAAGATGATGCCAGCGGCAGTTGATCCTAAAAACACAAAGTGCAGTCTGGGCCCTGAGACACCCAGGGCCCCAAAATCTCAGCAGAGCGTCAACCTGTCACCCAGGAGGTGCATGCAAAATTTGGTGCCTCTACCTCAACCAGACGTGCCAAAAATACCTCCATCTTTTTCCCAACTGCTGACTGCACAAAGGGCCTATGCTGAAATTTACACTAAAAGGGCAACTGTCTGGGCCCTTAGCAGCTAGAGGTCTGAAATTTTGCACGAGCTCTTCCCTGGGGCTGCTGGTGGCACAGCCCGGTTATCAAAGTTCTACCAGTTCCAGGTCCAAAGATGATTTGCAGCTTCGGGCCCTGAGACACCCAGGGCCCCAAAATCTCAGCAGAGCGTCAACCTGTCACCCAAGAGGTGCATGCAAAATTTGGTGCCTCTACCTCAACCAGACGTGCAAAAATACCTCCATCTTTTTCCCAACTGCTGACTGCACAAAGGGCCTATGCTGAAATTTACACTAAAGGGCAACTGTTTGGGCCCCTTAGCAGTTAGAGGTCTGAATTTTGCACGATCTTCCTAGGCCCTGGTGGCACAGCCCGGGCTTTCAAAGTTCTACCAGTTCCAGGTCCAAAGATGATGCCAGCGCCATGATCCTAAAACACACATAGGTGCAGTCTCCCGAGACACCCAGGCCCCAACATCTCAGCAGAGCGTCAACCTGTCACCCAAGAGGTATGCAAAATTTGGTGCCTCTACCTCAACCAGAGACGTGTCAAAAATACCTCCATCTTTTCCCCAACTGCTGACTGCACAAAGGGCCTATGCTGAAATTTACACTAAAAGGGCAACTGTTTGGGCCCCTTAGCAGTTAGAGGTCTGACATTTTGCACGAGCTCTTCCCTGGGGCCTATGGTGGCACAGCCCGGTTTTCAAAATTCTACCAGTTCCAGGTCCAAAGATGATCACAGTTGATCCTAAAACACACATAGTGCAGTTCGGGCCCCGAGACACCCAGGGCCCCAAAATATCAGCAGAGCGTCAACCTGTCACCCAGGAGGTGCATGCAAAATTTGGTGCCTCTACCTCAACCAGAAGTACCAAAATACCTCCATCTTTTCCCAACTGCTGACTGCACAAAGGGCCCTGCTGAAATTTACACTAAAAAGGGCGACTGTTTGGGCCCCTTAGCAGTTAGAGGTCTGAAATTTTGCACGAGCTCTTCCCTGGGGCCCTTGTGGCACAGCCTGATTTCAAAGTTCTACCAGTTCCAGGTCCAAAGATGTTTGCAGTTCGGGCCCCGAGACACCCAGGGCCCCAAAATCTCAGCAGAGCGTCAACCTGTCACCCAAGGAGGTGCATGCAAAATTTGGTGCCTCTACCTCAACCAGACGTGCCAAAAATACCTCCATCTTTTCCCAACTGCTGACTGCACAAAGGGCCTATGCTGAAATGGACACTAAAAAGGGCAACTGTCTGGGCCCCTCTTAGCAGCTAGAGGTCTAAAATTTTGCACGAGCTCTTCCTGGGGCCCTGGTGGCACAGCCTGGATTTCAAAGTTCTACCAGTTCCAGGTCCACAGATGTTTGCAGTTCAGGCCCCGGGACACCCAGGGGCCCCAAAATCTCAGCAGAGCGTCAACCTGTCACCCAGGAGGTGCATGCAAAATTTGGTGCCTCTACCTCAACCAGAAGTACCAAAAATACCTCCATCTTTTCCCAACTGCTGACTGCACAAAGGGCCTATGCTGAAATTTACACTAAAAGGGCAACTGTCTGGGCCCTTAGCAGCTAGAGGTCTGAAATTTTGCACGAGCTCTTCCCTGGGGGCCCTTGGTGGCACAGCCCGGTTTTCAAAGTTCTACCAGTTCCAGGTCCAAAGATGATGCCAGCGCCAGTTGATCCTAAACACAAGGCAGTTGGGCCCCGAGACACCCAGGGGCCCCAAAATCTCAGCAGAGCGTCAACCTGTCACCCAAGAGGTGCATGCAAAATTTGGTGCCTCTACCTCAACCAGAAGTACTAAAAATACCTCCATCTTTTTCCCAACTGCTGACTGCACAAAGGGCCTATGCTGAAATTTACACTAAAAAGGGCAACTGTCTGGGCCCCTTAGCAGCTAGAGGTCTGAAATTTTGCACGAGCTCTTCCTGGGGCCCTTGGTGGCACAGCCCGGTTTTCAAAGTTCTACCAGTTCCAGGTCCAAAGATGATGCAGCGGCCAGTTGATCCTAAACAAAGTTGCAGTTCGGGCCCCGAGACACCCAGGGGCCCCAAAATCTCAACAGAGCGTCAACCTGTCACCCAGGAGGTGCATTCAAAATTTGGTGCCTCTACCTCAACCAGAAGTACCAAAAATACGTCCATCTTTTTCCCAACTGCTGACTGCACAAAGGGCCTATACTGAAATTTACACTAAAAAGGGCAACTGTCTGGGCCCCTTAGCAGCTAGAGGTCTAAAATTTTGCACGAGCTCTTCCCTGGGGCCCTTGGTGGCACAGCCCGGATTTCAAAGTTCTACCATTTCCAAGTCCAAAGATGTTTGCAGTTCGGGCCCCGAGATACCCAGGGGCCCCAAAATCTCAGCAGAGCGTCAACCTGTCACCCAAGAGGTGCATGCAAAATTTGGTGCCTCTACCTCAACCAGAAGTACCAAAAATACCTCCATCTTTTCCCAACTGCTGACTGCACAAAGGGCCTATGCTGAAATTTACACTTAAAAGGGCAACTGTCTGGGCCCTTAGCAGCTAGAGGTCTGAAATTTTGCACGAGCTCTTCCTGGGGCCCTTGGTGGCACAGCCCGGTTTTCAAAGTTCTACCAGTTCCAGGTCCAAAGATGATGATGCAGTTCGGGCCCCGAGACACCCAGGGGCCCCAAAATCTCAGCAGAGCGTTAACCTGTCACCCAGGAGGTGCATCCAAAATTTGGTGCCTCTACCTCAACCAGAAGTACCAAAATACCTCCATCTTTTCCCAACTGCTGACTGCACAAAGGGCCTATGCTGAAATTTACACTAAAAGGGCAACTGTTTGGGCTCCCCAGTTAGAGGTCTGAAATTTTGCACGAGCTCTTCCCTGGGGCCTGCTGGTGGCACAGCCCGGTTACCAAAGTTCTACCAGTTCCAGGTCCAAAGATGTTTGCAGTTCGGGCCCGAGACACCCAGGGGCCCCAAAATCTCAGCAGAGCGTCAACCTGTCACCCAAGAGGTGCATGCAAAATTTGGTGCCTCTACCTCAACCAGACGTGCCAAAAATACCTCCATCTTTTCCCAACTGCTGACTGCACAAAGGGCCTATGCTGAAATTTACAATTAAAAGGGCAACTGTTTGGGCCCCTTAGCAGTTAGAGGTCAGACATTTTGCACGAGCTCTTCCCTGGGCCCATGGTGGCACAGCCTGTTTTCAAAGTTCTACCAGTTCCAGGTCCAAAGATGATGCCAGCGGCCAGTTGATCCTAAAACACACAAAGGTGCAGTTCGGGCCCCGAGACACCCAGGGGCCCCATAATCTCAGCAGAGCGTCAACCTGTCACCCAGGAGGTGCATTCAAAATTTAGTGCCTCTACCTCAACCAGAAGTACCAAAAATACCTCCATCTTTTTCCCAACTGCTGACTGCACAAAGTGCCTATGCTGAAATTTACACTAAAAAGGGCAACTGTCTGGGCCCCTTAGCAGCTAGAGGTCTGAAATTTTGCACGAGCTCTTCCCTGGGCCCTTGGTGGCACAGCCCGGTTTTCAAAGTTCTACCAGTTCCAGGTCCAAAGATGTTTGCAGTTCGGGCCCCGAGACACCCAGGGGCCCCAAAATCTCAGCAGAGCGTCAACTCCTGACCCAAGAGGTGCATGCAAAATTTGGTGCCTCTACCTCAACCAGAAGTACCAAAATACCTCCATCTTTTTCCCAACTGCTGACTGCACAAAGGGCCTATGCTGAAATTTACACTTAAAAGGGCAACTGTCTGGGCCCCTTAGCAGCTAGAGGTCTGAAATTTTGCACGAGCTCTTCCCTGGGGCCCTTGGTGGCACAGCCCGGAGCCAAAGTTCTACCAGTTCCAGGTCCAAAGATGATGCCAGCGGCCAGTTGATCTAAAACACACAAAGGTGCAGTTCGGGCCCCGAGACACCCAGGCCCCAAAATCTCAGCAGAGCGTCAACCTGTCACCCAGGAGGTGCATTCAAAATTTGGTGCCTCTACCTCAACCAGAAGTACCAAAAATACCTCCATCTTTTCCCAACTGCTGACTGCACAAAGTGCCTATGCTGAAATTTACACTAAAAGGCAACTGTCTGGGCCCCTTGCAGCTAGAGGTCTGAAATTTTGCACGAGCTCTTCCTGGGGCCCTTGGCACAGCCCGGTTTTCAAAGTTCTACCAGTTCCAGGTCCAAAGATGATGCCAGCGGCCAGTTGATCCTAAAACACACAAAGGTGCAGTTCGGGCCCTGAGACACCCAGGGGCCCCAAAATCTCAGCAGAGCGTCAACCTGTCACCCAGGAGGTGCATGCAAAATTTGGTGCCTCTACCTCAACCAGACGTGCAAAAATACCTCCATCTTTTCCCAACTGCTGACTGCACAAAGGGCCTATGCTGAAATTTACACTAAAAGGGCAACTGTCTGGGCCCCTTAGCAGCTAGAGGTCTGAAATTTGCACGAGCTCTTCCTGGGGCTGCTGGTGGCACAGCCCGGTTATCAAAGTTCTACCAGTTCCAGGTCCAAAGATGTTTGCAGTTCGGGCCCCGAGACACCCAGGGGCCCCAAAATCTCAGCAGAGCGTCAACCTGTCACCCAAGAGGTGCATGCAAAATTTGGTGCCTCTACCTCAACCAGACGTGCCAAAATACCTCCATCTTTTTCCCAACTGCTGACTGCACAAAGGGCCTATGCTGAAATTTACACTAAAAGGGCAACTGTTTGGGCCCCTTAGCAGTTAGAGGTCTGACATTTTGCACGAGCTCTTCCTGGGCCCATGGTGGCACAGCCCGGTTTCAAAGTTCTACCAGTTCCAGGTCCAAAGATGATGCCAGCGGCCAGTTGATCCTAAAACACACATAGGTGCAGTTCGGGCCCCGAGACACCCAGGGCCCCAACATCTCAGCAGAGCGTCAACCTGTCACCCAAGAGGTGCATGCAAATTTGGTGCCTCTACCTCAACCAGACGTGCTAAAAATACCTCCATCTTTTTCCCAACTGCTGACTGCACAAAGGGCCTATGCTGAAATTTACACTAAAAAGGGCAACTGTTTGGGCCCCTTAGCAGTTAGAGGTCTGACATTTTGCACGAGCTCTTCCCGGGGACCATGGTGGCACAGCCCGGTTTTCGATCTACCAGTTCCAGGTCCAAAGATGATGCCAGCGCAGTTGATCCTAAAACACACATAGGTGCAGTTCGGGCCCTGAGACACCCAGGGCCCCAAAATATCAGCAGAGCGTCAACCTGTCACCCAGGAGGTGCATGCAAATTTGGTGCCACCACCAACCAGAAGTACCAAAAATACCTCCATCTTTTCCCAACTGCTGACTGCACAAAGGGCCTGTGCTGAAATTTACACTAAAAAGGGCGACTGTTTGGGCCCTTAGCAGTTAGAGGTCTGAAATTTTGCATGAGCCTCTTCCCTGGGCCCTTGGTGGCACAGCC
>NC_061487.1:40612-57618 GCF_022539355.2 Hippoglossus stenolepis | reverse complement strand
TTTGGGCCCCTTAGCAGTTAGAGGTCTGAAATTTTGCACGATCTCTTCCCTGGGGCCCTTGGTGGCACAGCCCGGCTTTCAAAGTTCTACCAGTTCCAGGACCAAAGATGATTGCAGTTCGGGCCCCGAGACACCCAGGGGCCCAAAAATCGCAGCAGAGCGTCAACCTGTCACCCAGGAGGTGCATGCAAAATTTGATGCCTCTACCTCAACCAGAAGTACCAAAAATACCTCCATCTTTTTCCCAACTGCTGACTGCACAAAGGGCCTATGCTGAAATTTACACTATAAAGGGCAACTGTCTGGGCCCTTAGCAGCTAGAGGTCTGAAATTTTGCACGAGCCTTCCCTGGGGACCTTGTTGGCACAGCCCAGTTTTCAAAGTTCTACCAGTTCCAGGTCCAAGATGATGCCAGCGGCAGTTGATCCTAGAAAACACAAAGGTGCAGTTCGGGCCCTGAGACACACCCAGTTAGGCCCCAAAATCTCAGCAGAGCGTCAACCTGTCACCCAAGAGGTGCATGCAAAATGTGGCGCCTCTACCTCAACCAGAAGTACCAAAAATACCTCCATCTTTTTCCCAACTGCTGACTGCACAAAGGGCCTATGCTGAAATTTACACTATAAAGGGCAACTGTTTGGGCCAGTTAGCAGTTAGAGGTCTGACATTTTGCACGAGCTCTTCCCTGGGGACCTTGTAGGCATAGCCCAGTTGTCAAAGTTCTACCACTTCCAGGACCAAAGATGATAGCAGTTCGGGCCCCGAGACACCCAGGGGCCCAAAAATCGCAGCAGATCGTCAACCTGTCACCCAGGAGGTGCATGCAAAATTTGGTGCCTCTATCTCAACCAGAAGTACCAAAAATACCTCTATCTTTTTCCCAACTGCTGACTGCACAAAGGGCATATGCTGAAATTTACAATATAAAGGGCAACTGTCTGGGCCCCTTAGCAGCTAGAGGTCTGAAATTTTGCACGAGCTCTTCCCTGGGGACCTTGTTGGCACAGCCCAGTTTTCAAAGTTCTACCAGTTCCAGGTCCAAAGATGATGCCAGCGGCCAGTTGATCATAGAAAACACAAAGGTGCAGTTCAGTTCGGGACACACCCAGGGGCCCCAAAATCTCAGCAGAGCGTCAACCTGTCACCCAGGAGGTGCATGCTAAATTTGGTGGCTCTACCTCAACCAGAAGTACTAAAAATACCTCCATCTTTTTCCCAACTGCTGACTGCACAAAGGGCCTATGCTGAAATTTACACTATAAAGGGCAACTGTTTGGGCCAGTTAGCAGTTAGAGGTCTGACATTTTGCACAAGCTCTTCCCTGGGGACCTTGTAGGCACAGTCCAGTTTTCAAAGTTCTACCAGTTCCAGGACCAAAGATGATTGCAGTTCGGGCCCCGAGACACCCAGGGGCCCAAAAATCGCAGCAGAGCGTCAACCTGTCACCCAGGAGGTGTATGCAAAATTTGGTGCCTCTACCTCAACCAGAAGTACCAAAATACCTCCATCTTTTCCCAACTGCTGACTGCACAAAGGGCATATGCTGAAATTTACAATATAAAGGGCAGCTGATTGGCCCCTTAGCAGTTAGAGTTCAGAAATTTTGCACGAGCTCTTCCTGGGGTCCTTGGTGGAACAGCCCGGCTTTCAAAGTTCTACCAGTTCCAGGTCCAAAGATGATTGCAGTTCGGGCCCGAGACACCCAGGGCCCCAATCTCAGCAGAGCGTCAACCTGTCACCCAGGAGGTGCATGCAAAATTTGGTGACTCTACCTCAACCAGATGTACAAAAATACCTCCATCTTTTTCCCAACTGCTGACTGCACAAAGGGCCTATGCTGAAATTTACACTCAAAAGGGCAACTGTCTGGGCCCCTTAGAGGCTAGAGGTCTGAAATTTTTCACGAGCTCTTCCTGGGGACCTTGTTGGCACAGCCCAGTTTTCAAAGTTCTACCAGTTCCAGGTCCAAAGATGATGCCAGCTGCCAGTTGATCCTAGAAAACACAAAGGTTTAGTTCGGCCCCGAGACACCCAGGGGCCCCAAAATCTCAGCAGAGCGTCAACCTGTCACCCAGGAGGTGCATGCAAAATTTGGTGCCTCTACCTCAACCAGAAGTAACAAAAATACCTCCATCTTTTTCCCAACTGCTGACTGCACAAAGGGCCTATGCTGAAATTTACACTATAAAGGGCAACAGTTCGGGCCCTGAGACACCCAGGGGCCCCAAAATCTCAGCAGAGCGTCAACCTGTCACCCAGGAGGTGCATGCCAAATTTGGTGGCTCTACCTCAACCAGAAGTACTAAAAATACCTCCATCTTTTTCCCAACTGCTGACTGCACAAAGGGCCTATGCTGAAATTTACACTATAAAGGGCAACTGTTTGGGCCAGTTAGCAGTTAGAGGTCTGACATTTTGCACAAGCTCTTCCCTGGGGACCTTGTAGGCACAGTCCAGTTTTCAAAGTTGTACCAGTTCCAGGACCAAAGATGATTGCAGTTCGGGCCCCGAGACACCCAGGGGCCCCAAAATCTCAGCAGAGCGTCAACCTGTCACCCAGGAGGTGCATGCAAAATTTGGTGACTCTACCTCAACCAGATGTACAAAAATTACCTCCATCTTTTTCCCAACTGCTGACTGCACAAAGGGCCTATGCTGAAATTTACACTAAAAAGGGCAACTGTCTGGGCCCCTTAGAGGCTAGAGGTCTGAAATTTTTCACGAGCTCTTCCCTGGGGACCTTGTTGGCACAGCCCAGTTTTCAAAGTTCTACCAGTTCCAGGTCCAAAGATGATGCCAGCGGCCAGTTGATCCTAGAAAACACAGGTCAGGGCCCCGAGACACCCAGGGCCCCAAAATCTCAGCAGAGCGTCAACCTGTCACCCAGGAGGTGCATGCAAAATTTGGTGCCTCTACCTCAACCAGAAGTACAAAAATACCTCCATCTTTTTCCCAACTGCTGACTGCACAAAGGGCCTATGCTGAAATTTACACTATAAAGGGCAACAGTTCTGCCCTGAGACACCCAGGGGCCCCAAAATCTCAGCAGAGCGTCAACCTGTCACCCAGGAGGTGCATTCCAAATTTGGTGGCTCTACCTCAACCAGAAGTACTAAAATACCTCCATCTTTTTCCCAACTGCTGACTGCACAAAGGGCCTATGCTGAAATTTACACTATAAAGGGCAACTGTTTGGGCCAGTTAGCAGTTAGAGGTCTGACATTTTGCACAAGCTCTTCCTGGGGACCTTGTAGGCACAGTCCAGTTTTCAAAGTTGTACCAGTTCCAGGACCAAAGATGATTGCAGTTCGGGCCCCGAGACACCCAGGGGCCCCAAAATCTCAGCAGAGCGTCAACCTGTCACCCAGGAGGTGCATGCAAAATTTGGTGCCTCTACCTCAACCTGAAGTACCAAAATACCTCCATCTTTTCCCAACTGCTGAAAGCACAAAGGGCCTATGCTGAAATATACAATATAAAGGGCAACTGTTTGGGCCCCTTAGCAGTTAGGGTCTGAATGGTACACCATCTCTTCCCTGGGGCCCCTGGTGGCACAGCCCGGCTTTCAACCAGTTCTACCAGTTCCAGGTCCAATGATGATTGCAGTTTGGGCCCCGAGACACCCAGGGGCCCCAAAATCTCAGCAGAGCGTCAACCTGTCACCCAGGAGGTGCATGCAAAATTTGGTGGCTCTACCTCAACCAGAAGTACTAAAAATACCTCCATCTTTTTCCCAACTGCTGACTGCACAAAGGGCCTATGCTGAAATTTACACTATAAAGGGCAACTATTTGGGCCAGTTAGGAGTTAGAGGTCTGACATTTTGCACAAGCTCTTCCCTGGGGACCTTGTAGGCACAGTCCAGTTTTCAAAGTTGTACCAGTTCCAGGACCAAAGATGATTGCAGTTCGGGCCCCGAGACACCCAGGGGCCCCAAAATCTCAGCAGAGCGTCAACCTGTCACCCAGGAGGTGCATGCAAAATTTGGTGGCTCTACCTCAACCAGAAGTACTAAAAATACCTCCATCTTTTCCCAACTGCTGACTGCACAAAGGGCCTATGCTGAAATTTACACTATAAAGGGCAACTATTTGGGCCAGTTAGCAGTTAGAGGTCTGACATTTTGCACAAGCTTTTCCTGGGGACCTTGTAGGCACAGTCCAGTTTTCAAAGTTGTACCAGTTCCAGGACCAAAGATGATTGCAGTTCGGGCCCCGAGACACCCAGGGGCCCCAAAATCTCAGCAGAGCGTCAACCTGTCACCCAGGAGGTGCATGCAAAATTTGGTGGCTCTACCTCAACCAGAAGTACTAAAAATACCTCCATCTTTTTCCCAACTGCTGACTGCACAAAGGGCCTATGCTGAAATTTACACTATAAAGGGCAACTATTTGGGCCAGTTAGCAGTTAGAGGTCTGACATTTTGCACAAGCTCTTCCTGGGGACCTTGTAGGCACAGTCCAGTTTTCAAAGTTGTACCAGTTCCAGGACCAAAGATGATTGCAGTTCGGGGCCTCAGACACCCAGGGCCCCAAAATCTCAGCAGAGCGTCAACCTGTCACCCAGGAGGTGCATGCAAAATTTGGTGCCTCTACCTCAACCTGAAGTACCAAAAATACCTCCATCTTTTCCCAACTGCTGAAAGCACAAAGGGCCTATGCTGAAATTTACACTATAAAGGGCAACTATTTGGGCCAGTTAGCAGTTAGAGGTCTGACATTTTGCACAAGCTCTTCCTTGGGACCTTGTAGGCACAGTCCAGTTTTCAAAGTTGTACCAGTTCCAGGACCAAAGATGATTGCAGTTCGGGCCCCGAGACACCCAGGGGCCCCAAAATCTCAGCAGAGCGTCAACCTGTCACCCAGGAGGTGCATGCAAAATTTGGTGACTCTACCTCAACCAGATGTACAAAAATTACCTCCATCTTTTCCCAACTGCTGACTGCACAAAGGGCCTATGCTGAAATTTACACTAAAAAGGGCAACTGTCTGGGCCCCTAGAGGCTAGAGGTCTGAAATTTTTCACGAGCTCTTCCTGGGGACCTTGTTGGCACAGCCCAGTTTTCAAAGTTCTACCAGTTCCAGGTCCAAAGATGATGCCAGCGGCCAGTTGATCCTAGAAAACACAAAGGGTAGTTCGGGCCCCGAGACACCCAGGGGCCCCAAAATCTCAGCAGAGCGTCAACCTGTCACCCAGGAGGTGCATGCAAAATTTGGTGCCTCTACCTCAACCAGAAGTAACAAAATACCTCCATCTTTTCCCAACTGCTGACTGCACAAAGGGCCTATGCTGAAATTTACACTATAAAGGGCAACAGTTCGGGCCCTGAGACAACCAGGGCCCCAAAATCTCAGCAGAGCGTCAACCTGTCACCCAGGAGGTGCATGCCAAATTTGGTGTCTCTACCTCAACCAGAAGTACTAAAAATACCTCCATCTTTTCCCAACTGCTGACTGCACAAAGGGCCTATGCTGAAATTTACACTATAAAGGGCAACTGTTTGGGCCAGTTAGCAGTTAGAGGTCTGACATTTTGCACAAGCTCTTCCCTGGGGACCTTGTAGGCACAGTCCAGTTTTCAAAGTTGTACCAGTTCCAGGACCAAAGATGATTGCAGTTCGGGCCCCGAGACACCCAGGGCCCCAAAATCTCAGCAGAGCGTCAACCTGTCACCCAGGAGGTGCATGCAAAATTTGGTGCCTCTACCTCAACCTGAAGTACCAAAAATACCTCCATCTTTTCCCAACTGCTGAAAGCACAAAGGGCCTATGCTGAAATTTACAATATAAAGGGCAACTGTTTGGGCCCCTTAGCAGTTAGAGGTCTGAAATTTTGCACGATCTCTTCCTGGGGCCCTTGTTGTACAGTCCGGCTTTCAAAGTTCTACCAGTTCCAGGTCCAAAGATGATTGCAGTTCGGGCCCCGAGACACCCAGGGGTCCCAAAATCTCAGCAGAGCGGTCAACCTGTCACCCAGGAGGTGTATGCAAAATTTGGTGCCTCTACCTCAACCAGAAGTAACAAAAATACCTCCATCTTTTCCCAACTGCTGACTGCACAAAGGGCATATGCTGAAATTTACAATATAAAGGGCAGCTGATTGGGCCCCTTAGCAGTTAGAGTTCAGAAATTTTGCACGAGCTCTTCCTGGGGTCCTTGGTGGAACAGCCCGGCTTTCAAATTTCTACCAGTTCCAGGTCCAAAGATGATTGCAGTTCGGGCCCCGAGACACCCAGGGCCCTAAAATCTCAGCAGAGCGTCAACCTGTCACCCAGGAGGTGCATGCCAAATTTGGTGGCTCTACCTCAACCAGAAGTATAAAAATACCTCCATCTTTTTCCCAACTGCTGACTGCACAAAGGGCCTATGCTGAAATTTACACTATAAAGGGCAACTGTTTGGGCCAGTTAGCAGTTAGAGGTCTGACATTTTGCACAAGCTCTTCCCTGGGGACCTTGTAGGCACAGTCCAGTTTTCAAAGTTGTACCAGTTCCAGGACCAAAGATGATTGCAGTTCGGGCCCCGAGACACCCAGGGGCCCCAAAATCTCAGCAGAGCGCCAACCTGTCACCCAGGAGGTGCATGCAAAATTTGGTGCCTCTACCTCAACCTGAAGTACCAAAAATACCTCCATCTTTTTCCCAACTGCTGAAAGCACAAAGGGCCTATGCTGAAATATACAATATAAAGGGCAACTGTTTGGGCCCCTTAGCAGTTAGAGGTCTGAAATTTTGCACGATCTCTTCCCTGGGGCCCTTGGTGGCACAGCCCGGCTTTCAAAGTTCTACCAGTTCCAGGTCCAATGATGATTGCAGTTCGGGCCCCGAGACACCCAGGGGCCCCAAAATCTCAGCAGAGCGTCAACCTGTCACCCAGGAGGTGCATGCAAAATTTGGTGGCTCTACCTCAACCAGAAGTACTAAAAATACCTCCATCTTTTTCCCAACTGCTGACTGTACAAAGGGCCTATGCTGAAATTTACACTATAAAGGGCAACTGTTTGGGCCAGTTAGCAGTTAGAGGTCTGACATTTTGCACAAGCTCTTCCCTGGGGACCTTGTAGGCACAGTCCAGTTTTCAAAGTTGTACCAGTTCCAGGACCAAAGATGATTGCAGTTCGGGCCCCGAGACACCCAGGGGCCCCAAAATCTCAGCAGAGCGTCAACCTGTCACCCAGGAGGTGCATGCAAAATTTGGTGCCTCTACCTCAACCTGAAGTACCAAAAATACCTCCATCTTTTTCCCAACTGCTGAAAGCACAAAGGGCCTATGCTGAAATTTACAATATAAAGGGCAACTGTTTGGGCCCCTTAGCAGTTAGAGGTCTGAAATTTTGCACGATCTCTTCCCTGGGGCCCTTGGTGGCACAGCCCGGCTTTCAAAGTTCTACCAGTTCCAGGTCCAATGATGATTGCAGTTCGGGCCCCGAGACACCCAGGGGTCCCAAAATCTCAGCAGAGCGTCAACCTGTCACCCAGGAGGTGCATGCTAAATTTGGTGCCTCTACCTCAACCAGAAGTACCAAAAATACCTCCATCTTTTTCCCAACTGCTGAAAGCACAAAGGGCCTATGCTGAAATTTACAACATAAAGGGCAACTGTTTGGGCCCCTAAGCAGTTAGAGGTCTGAAATTTTGCACGATCTCTTCCCTGGGGCCCTTGGTGGCACAGCCCGGCTTTCAAAGTTCTACCAGTTCCAGGACCAAAGATGATTGCAGTTCGGGCCCCGAGACACCCAGGGGCCCAAAAATCGCAGCAGAGCGTCAACCTGTCACCCAGGAGGTGCATGCAAAATTTGATGCCTCTACCTCAACCAGAAGTACCAAAAATACCTCCATCTTTTTCCCAACTGCTGACTGCACAAAGGGCCTATGCTGAAATTTACAAAATAAAGGGCAACTGTTTGGGCCCCTTAGCAGCTAGAGGTCTGAAATTTTGCACGAGCTCTTCCCTGGGGACCTTGATGGCACAGCCCGGTTTTCAAAGTTCTACCCGTTCCAGGTCCAAAGATGATGCCAGAGGCCAGTTGATCCTAAACACACAAAGGTGCAGTTTGGGCCACGATACACCCAGGGACCCCAAAATCTCAGCAGAGCGTCAACCTGTCACCCAGGAGGTGCATGCAAAGTTTGGTGCCTCTACCTCAACCAGAAGTACCAAAATACCTCCATCTTTTTCCCAACTGCTGACTGCACAAAGGGCCTATGCTGAAATTTACACTATAAAGGCAACTGTTTGGGCCAGTTAGCAGTTAGAGGTCTGACATTTTGCACGAGCTCTTCCTGGGGACCTTGTAGGCATAGCCCAGTGGTCAAAGTTCTACCACTTCCAGGACCAAAGATGATAGCAGTTCGGGCCCCGAGACACCCAGGGCCCAAAATCGCAGCAGATCGTCAACCTGTCACCCAGGAGGTGCATGCAAAATTTGGTGCCTCTATCTCAACCAGAAGTACCAAAAATACCTCTATCTTTTTCCCAACTGCTGACTGCACAAAGGGCATATGCTGAAATTTACAATATAAAGGGCAACTGTCTGGGCCCTTAGCAGCTAGAGGTCTGAAATTTTACACGAGCTCTTCCCCGGGGACCTTGTTGGCACAGCCCAGTTTTCAAAGTTCTACCAGTTCCAGGTCCAAAGATGATGCCATGGCAGTTGATCATAGAAAACACAAAGGTGCAGTTCGGGCCCCGAGACACCCAGGGCCCCAAAATCTCAGCAGAGCGTCAACCTGTCACCCAGGAGGTGCATGCTAAATTTGGTGGCTCTACCTCAACCAGAAGTACTAAAAATACCTCCATCTTTTTCCCAACTGCTGACTGCACAAAGGGCCTATGCTGAAATTTACACTATAAAGGGCAACTGTTTGGGCCAGTTAGCAGTTAGAGGTCTGACATGTTGCACAAGCTCTTCCCTGGGGACCTTGTAGGCACAGTCCAGTTTTCAAAGTTCTACCAGTTCCAGGACCAAAGATGATTGCAGTTCGGGCCCCAGACACCCAGGGCCCAAAATCGCAGCAGAGCGTCAACCTGTCACCCAGGAGGTGTATGCAAAATTTGGTGCCTCTACCTCAACCAGAAGTACCAAAAATACCTCCATCTTTTTCCCAACTGCTGACTGCACAAAGGGCATATGCTGAAATTTACAATATAAAGGGCAGCTGATGGGCCCCTTAGCAGTTAGAGTTCAGAAATTTTGCACGAGCTCTTCCTGGGGTCCTTGGTGGAACAGCCCGGCTTTCAAAGTTCTACCAGTTCCAGGTCCAAAGATGATTGCAGTTCGGGCCCCGAGACACCCAGGGCCCCAAAATCTCAGCAGAGCGTCAACCTGTCACCCAGAGGTGCATGCAAAATTTGGTGACTCTACCTCAACCAGATGTACAAAATTACCTCCATCTTTTCCCAACTGCTGACTGCACAAAGGGCCTATGCTGAAATTTACACTAAAAGGGCAACTGTCTGGGCCCTTAGAGGCTAGAGGTCTGAAATTTTTCACGAGCTCTTCCTGGGGACCTTGTTGGCACAGCCCAGTTTTCAAAGTTCTACCAGTTCCAGGTCCAAAGATGATGCCAGCGGCCAGTTGATCCTAGAAAACACAAAGGTGTAGTCGGGCCCTGAGACACCCAGGGGCCCCAAAATCTCAGCAGAGCGTCAACCTGTCACCCAGGAGGTGCATGCAAAATTTGGTGCCTCTACCTCAACCAGAAGTAACAAAATACCTCCACTTTTTCCCAACTGCTGACTGCACAAAGGGCCTATGCTGAAATTTACACTATAAAGGCAACAGTTCGGGCCCTGAGACAACCAGGGGCCCCAAAATCTCAGCAGAGCGTCAACCTGTCACCCAGGAGGTGCATGCCAAATTTGGTGTCTCCCACTCAACCAGAAGTACTAAAAATACCTCCATCTTTTTCCCAACTGCTGACTGCACAAAGGGCCTATGCTGAAATTTACACTATAAAGGGCAACTGTTTGGGCCAGTTAGCAGTTAGAGGTCTGACATTTTGCACAAGCTCTTCCCTGGGGACCTTGTAGGCACAGTCCAGTTTTCAAAGTTGTACCAGTTCCAGGACCAAAGATGATTGCAGTTCGGCCCCAGACACCCAGGGGCCCCAAAATCT
This sequence comes from Hippoglossus stenolepis, assembly GCF_022539355.2. NCBI lineage: Eukaryota > Metazoa > Chordata > Actinopteri > Pleuronectiformes > Pleuronectidae > Hippoglossus > Hippoglossus stenolepis. Next base: position 47,502 of record NC_061487.1, on the reverse strand, counting down.
CAGCAGAGCGTCAACCTGTCACCCAGGAGGTGCATGCAAAATTTGGTGCCTCTACCTCAACCTGAAGTACCAAAAATACCTCCATCTTTTTCCCAACTGCTGAAAGCACAAAGGGCCTATGCTGAAATATACAATATAAAGGGCACTGTTTGGCCCCCTTAGCAGTTAGAGGTCTGAAATTTTGCACGATCTCTTCCTGGGGCCCTTGGTACAGCCCGGCTTTCAAAGTTCTACCAGTTCCAGGTCCAATGATGATTGCAGTTCGGGCCCCGAGACACCCAGGGGCCCCAAAATCTCAGCAGAGCGTCAACCTGTCACCCAGGAGGTGCATGCTAAATTTGGTGCCTCTACCTCAACCAGAAGTACTAAAAATACCTCCATCTTTTTCCCAACTGCTGCACGCACAGGGCCTATGCTGAAATTTAGACTATAAAGGGCCACTGTTTGGGCCAGTTAGCAGTTAGAGGTCTGACATTTTGCACGAGCTCTTCCTTGGGGACCTTGTGGCACAGCCCAGTTTTCAAAGTTCTACCAGTTCCAGGACCAAAGATGATTGCAGTTCGGGCCCTGAGACACCCAGGGCCCAAAATCGCAGCAGAGCGTCAACCTGTCACCCAGGAGGTGCATGCAAAATTTGGTGCCTCTACCTCAACCTGAAGTACCAAAAATACCTCCATCTTTTCCCAACTGCTGAAAGCACAAAGGGCCTATGCTGAAATTTACACTATCTAAGGGCAACTGTTTGGGCCCCTTAGCAGTTAGAGGTCTGAAATTTTGCACGATCTCTTCCTGGGCCCTTGGTGGCACAGCCCGGCTTTCAAAGTTCTACCAGTTCCAGGTCCAATGATGATTGCAGTTCGGGCCCCGAGACACCCAGGGTCCCAAAATCTCAGCAGAGCGTCAACCTGTCACCCAGGAGGTGCAGCTAAATTTGGTGCCTCTACCTCAACCAGAAGTACCAAAATACCTCCATCTTTTCCCAACTGCTGAAAGCACAAAGGGCCTATGCTGAAATTTACAACATAAAGGGCAACTGTTTGGGCCCCTTAGCAGTTAGAGGTCTGAAATTTTGCACGATCTCTTCCTGGGGCCCTTGGTGGCACAGCCCGGCTTTCAAAGTTCTACCAGTTCCAGGACCAAAGATGATTGCAGTTCGGGCCCCGAGACACCCAGGGGCCCAAAAATCGCAGCAGAGCGTCAACCTGTCACCCAGGAGGTGCATGCAAAATTTGATGCCTCTACCTCAACCAGAAGTACCAAAAATACCTCCATCTTTTTCCCAACTGCTGACTGCACAAAGGGCCTATGCTGAAATTTACACTATAAAGGGCAACTGTCTGGGCCCCTTAGCAGCTAGAGGTCTGAAATTTTGCACGAGCTCTTCCCTGGGGACCTTGTTGGCACAGCCCAGTTTTCAAAGTTCTACCAGTTCCAGGTCCAAAGATGATTGCAGTTCGGGCCCCGAGACACCCAGGGGCCCCAAAATCTCAGCAGAGCGTCAACCTGTCACCCAGGAGGTGCATGCAAAATTTGGTGACTCTACCTCAACCAGATGTACAAAAATTACCTCCATCTTTTTCCCAACTGCTGACTGCAAAAAGGGCCTATGCTGAAATTTACACTAAAAAGGGCAACTGTCTGGGCCCCTTAGAGGCTAGAGGTCTGAAATTTTTCACGAGCTCTTCCTGGGGACCTTGTTGGCACAGCCCAGTTTTCAAAGTTCTACCAGTTCCAGGTCCAAAGATGATGCCAGCCAGTTGATCCTAGAAAACACAAAGGTGTAGTTTGGGCCCCGAGACACCCAGGGGCCCCAAAATCTCAGCAGAGCGTCAACCTGTCACCCAGGAGGTGCATGCAAAATTTGGTGCCTCTACCTCAACCAGAAGTAACAAAAATACCTCCAACTTTTCCCAACTGCTGACTGCACAAAGGGCCTATGCTGAAATTTACACTATAAAGGGCAACAGTTCGGGCCCTGAGACAACCAGGGGCCCCAAAATCTCAGCAGAGCGTCAACCTGTCACCCAGGAGGTGCATGCCAAATTTGGTGTCTCTACCTCAACCTGAAGTACCAAAAATACCTCCATCTTTTTCCCAACTGCTGACTGCACAAAGGGCCTATGCTGAAATTTACACTATAAAGGGCAACTGTTTGGGCCAGTTAGCAGTTAGAGGTCTGACATTTTGCACAAGCTTTTCCTGGGAACTTGTAGGCACAGTCCAGTTTTCAAAGTTGTACCAGTTCCAGGACCAAAGATGATTGCAGTTCGGGCCTCGAGACACCCAGGGGCCCCAAAATCTCAGCAGAGCGTCAACCTGTCACCCAGGAGGTGCATGCAAAATTTGGTGCCTCTACCTCAACCTGAAGTACCAAAAATACCTCCATCTTTTCCCAACTGCTGAAAGCACAAAGGGCCTATGCTGAAATATACAATATAAAGGGCAACTGTTTGGGCCCTTAGCAGTTAGAGGTCTGAAATTTTGCACGATCTCTTCCCTGGGGCCCTTGGTGGCACAGCCCGGCTTTCAAAGTTCTACCAGTTCCAGGTCCAATGATGATTGCAGTTCGGGCCCCGAGACACCCAGGGCCCAAAATCTCAGCAGAGCGTCAACCTGTCACCCAGGAGGTGCATGCTAAATTTGGTGCCTCTACCTCAACCAGAAGTATATGCATACCTCCATCTTTTTCCCAACTGCTGACTGCACAAAGGGCCTATGCTGAAATTTAGACTATAAAGGGCCACTGTTTGGGCCAGTTAGCAGTTAGAGGTCTGACATTTTGCACGAGCTCTTCCTTGGGACCTTGTAGGCACAGCCCAGTTTTCAAAGTTCTACCAGTTCCAGGACCAAAGATGATTGCAGTTCGGGCCCCGAGACACCCAGGCCCAAAATCGCAGCAGAGCTCAACCTGTCACCCAGGAGGTGCATGCAAAATTTGGTGCCTCTACCTCAACCTGAAGTACCAAAAATACCTCCATCTTTTTCCCAACTGCTGAAAGCACAAAGGGCCTATGCTGAAATTTACACTATAAAGGGCAACTGTTTGGGCTCCCTAGCAGTTAGAGGTCTGAAATTTTGCACGATCTCTTCCCTGGGGGCCCTGGTGGCACAGCCTGCTTTCAAAGTTCTACCAGTTCCAGGTCCAATGATGATTGCAGTTCGGCCCCGAGACACCCAGGGGTCCCAAAATCTCAGCAGAGCGTCAACCTGTCACCCAGGAGGTGTGCTAAATTTGGTGCCTCTACCTCAACCAGAAGTACCAAAAAAACTTCCATCTTTTTTCCCAACTGCTGAAAGCACAAAGGGCCTATGCTGAAATTTACAACATAAAGGGCAACTGTTTGGGCCTCTTAGCAGTTAGAGGTCTGAAATTTTGCACGATCTCTTCCCTGGGCCCCTGGTGGCACAGCCCGGCTTTCAAAGTTCTACCAGTTCCAGGACCAAAGAGAGGATTGCAGTTCGGGCCCCGAGACACCCAGGGCCCAAAATCGCAGCAGAGCGTCAACCTGTCACCCAGGAGGTGCATGCAAAATTTGATGCCTCTACCTCAACCAGAAGTACCAAAAATACCTCCATCTTTTTCCCAACTGCTGACTGCACAAAGGGCCTATGCTGAAATTTACACTATAAAGGGCAACTGTTTCAGGGCCCTTTAGCAGCTAGAGGTCTGAAATTTGCACGAGCTCTTCCCTGGGGACCTTGTTGGCACAGCCCAGTTTTCAAAGTTCTACCAGTTCCAGGTCCAAAGATGATTGCAGTGCTGGCCCCGAGACACCAGGGCCCCCAAAATCTCAGCAGAGCGTCAACCTGTCACCCAGAGGTGCATGCAAAATTTGGTGACTCTACCTCAACCAGAAGTACAAAAATTACCTCCATCTTTTTCCCAACTGCTGACTGCACAAAGGGCCTATGCTGAAATTTACACTAAAAAGGGCAACTGTCTGGGCCCCTTAGAGGCTAGAGGTCTGAAATTTTTCACGAGCTCTTCCCTGGGACCTTGTTGGCACAGCCCAGTTTTCAAAGTTCTACCAGTTCCAGGTCCAAAGATGATGCCAGCGGCTGATCCTAGAAACACAAAGGTAGTTCGGCCCTGAGACCCAGGGGCCCAAAATCTCAGCAGACGTCAACCTGTCACCCAGAGGCGCATGCAAAATTTGGTGCCTCTACCTCAACCAGAAGTAAAAAATACTCCAACTTTTCCAACTGCTGACTGCACAAAGGGCCTATGCTGAAATTTACACTATAAAGGGCACAGTTCGGCCCTGAGACAACCAGGGCCCCAAAATCTCAGCAGAGCGTCAACCTGTCACCCAGGAGGTGCATGCCAAATTTGGTGTCTCTACCTCAACCTGAAGTACTAAAAATACCTCCATCTTTTCCCAACTGCTGACTGCACAAAGGGCCTATGCTGAAATTTACACTATAAAGGGCAACTGTTTGGGCTAACTAAGCAGTTAGAGGTCTGACATTTTGCACAAGCTCTTCCCTGGGGAACTTGTAGGCACAGTCCAGTTTTCAAAGTTGTACCAGTTCCAGGACCAAAGATGACTGCAGTTCGGCCCCGAGACACCCAGGGCCCCAAAATCTCAGCAGAGCGTCAACCTGTCACCCAGGAGGTGCATGCAAATTTGGTGCCTCTACCTCAACCTGAAGTACCAAAAATACCTCCATCTTTTTCCAACTGCTGAAAGAACAAAGGGCCTATGCTGAAATATACAATATAAAGGGCAACTGTTTGGGCCCTTAGCAGTTAGAGGTCTGAAATTTTGCACGATCTCTTCCCTGGGGCCCTTGGTGGCACAGCTGGCTTTCAAAGTTCTACCAGTTCCAGGTCCAATGATGATTGCAGTTCGGGCCCTGAGACACCCAGGGGGCCCCAAATCTCAGCAGAGCGCCAACCTGTCACCCAGGAGGTGCATGCAATTTGGTGCCTCTACCTCAACCAGAAGTACTAAAAATACCTCCATCTTTTCCCAACTGCTGACTGCACAAAGGGCCTATGCTGAAATTTAGACTATAAAGGGCAACTGTTTGGGCCAGTTAGCAGTTAGAGGTCTGACATTTTGCACGAGCTCTTCCCTGGGGATCCTTGTAGGCACAGCCCAGTTTTCAAAGTTCTACCAGTTCCAGGACCAAAGATGATTGCAGTTCGGGCCCCGAGACACCCAGGGGCCCAAAAATCGCAGCAGAGCGTCAACCTGTCACCCAGGAGGTGCATGCAAAATTTGGTGCCTCTACCTCAACCTGAAGTACCAAAAATACCTCCATCTTTTTCCCAACTGCTGAAAGCACAAAGGGCCTATGCTGAAATTTACACTATAAAGGGCAACTGTTTGGGCCTTTAGCAGTTAGAGGTCTGAAATTTTGCACGATCTCTTCCCTGGGGCCTTTGGTGGCACAGCCCGGCTTTCAAAGTTCTACCAGTTCCAGGTCCAATGATGATTGCAGTTCGGGCCCTGAGACACCCAGGGGTCCCAAAATCTCAGCAGAGCGCCAACCTGTCACCCAGGAGGTGCAAGCTAAATTTGGTGCCTCTACCTCAACCAGAAGTACCAAAATACCTCCATCTTTTCCCAACTGCTGAAAGCACAAAGGGCCTATGCTGAAATTTACAACATAAAGGGCAACTGTTTGGGCTCCTTAGCAGTTAGAGGTCTGAAATTTTGCACGATCTCTTCCCCGGCCCTTGGTGGCACAGCCCGGCTTTCAAAGTTCTACCAGTTCCAGGACCAAAGATGATTGCAGTTCGGGCCCGAGACACCCAGGGGCCCAAAATCGCAGCAGAGCGTCAACCTGTCACCCAGGAGGTGCATGCAAAATTTGATGCCTCTACCTCAACCAGAAGTACCAAAATACCTCCATCTTTTCCCAACTGCTGACTGCACAAAGGGCCTATGCTGAAATTTACACTATAAAGGGCAACTGTCTGGGCCCTTAGCAGCTAGAGGTCTGAAATTTTGCACGAGCTCTTCCCTGGGGACCTTGTTGGCACAGCCCAGTTTTCAAAGTTCTACCAGTTCCAGGTCCAAAGATGATGCCAGCGCCAGTTGATCCTAGAAACACAAGGCAGTCGGCCCTGAGACACCCAGGGCCCCAAAATCTCAGCAGAGCGCCAACCTGTCACCCAAGAGGTGCATGCAAAATGTGGCGCTCTACCTCAACCAGAAGTACCAAAAATACCTCCATCTTTTCCCAACTGCTGACTGCACAAAGGGCCTATGCTGAAATTTACACTATAAAGGGCAACTGTTTGGGCCAGTTAGAAGTTAGAGGTCTGACATTTTGCACGAGCTCTTCCCTGGGGACCTTGTAGGCACAGCCCAGTTGTCAAAGTTCTACCACTTCCAGGACCAAAGATGATATGCAGTTCTGGGCCCCGAGACACCCAGGGGCCCAAAATCGCAGCAGATCGTCAACCTGTCACCCAGGAGGTGCATGCAAAATTTGTGCCTCTATCTCAACCAGAAGTACCAAAATACCTCTATCTTTTTCCCAACTGCTGACTGCACAAAGGGCATATGCTGAAATTTACAATATAAAGGGCAACTGTCTGGGCCCCTTAGCAGCTAGAGGTCTGAAATTTTGCACGAGCTCCTCCCTGGGACCTGTTGGCACAGCCCAGTTTTCAAAGTTCTACCAGTTCCAGGTCCAAAGATGATGCCAGCGGCCGTTGATCATAGAAACACAAGGTGCAGTTCGGGCCCCGAGACACCCAGGCCCCAAAATCTCAGCAGAGCGTCAACCTGTCACCCAGGAGGTGCATGCAATTTGGTGGCTCTACCAACCAGAAGTACAAAAATACCTCCATCTTTTCCCAACTGCTGACTGCACAAAGGGCCTATGCTGAAATTTACACTATAAAGGGCAACTGTTTGGCCAGTTAGCAGTTA
>NC_061487.1:35450-40512 GCF_022539355.2 Hippoglossus stenolepis | reverse complement strand
ATATTCTTCATATCAGTATTCCCTTAATTGCTCATAAACTATATATTTATCTGCTGCATATATATTTTCATACGCTACAGTATTATTTCATCTGCTGCTACCTGGTACTGTATATATATATATATTCTTATTTACTTTAACTGTACATAATTTATATACATTCTTAAAATCTGTTATCCTGTTCCCCATCCTTGTAAATTCATATACACTACTCTTACTCTCTATTTTTAGTATACTACACTGTATTATAACTATCCGCGGACATGATGACATCAGTGCACATTGCACAAGAGAGGTTCCAAAAGCATAAGGGTGGAGACTTCATCCTTAGGTGGTCAAGGAGATTCTAGGTCACTTCAGTAGAGTGAAAGTTGACTTGTTTGCTTCCAGAGTCAACACATTACTTACTCCTCTTCTTCCTGAGGGACGAGGAGGTGCTTATAGTTCAGAGGCCAGGTTCATGTATGGAAATTTGAGTTCTCCTGTAGTAGCCACAGTTTTGATTTGTACCTGGCCCTTTGCTGCATGTCTCCCCAGATCCACCTCTGGGATGAGATGCTATGGCACACCCATGGAATGAGCAGGGTGTGTGTGGAGGTGAGGGGGCTAGGAGAGTATCAATCAGCACAGGTGAGAGCTATCAGCTCTCACCTGAGCTAACAGTTCCGGGTACGTCGGCTGCGACGTCGATGAATTCATGCCTGGTCCTATCTCCACGCCCTTCCTGTTCCTGCATCGAGGTCGGCAGTGAAGTTGGCGTCCCCTGCACCTGCACAGAGGTCGGCGGTGAAGCTGATGCCCCCTGCTGCTGCACGGAGGTCTGTGGTGAAGCCGACGCCCCCTACTCTTGTCCCTGCTCCAAGGTCAGCGGTGAGGCTCACACATCTTGCTCCTGCTCCTGCTGCCCCTGCAGCCCCTGCTCCTGGTCCCCCGTTGGTGGTGAGGTCGATGCCTGCAGGCCCTGCAGCCCCTGTTCCTGGTCCCTCGTCGGCGGAGAGGCTGACGCTTGCAGGCCCTGTTCCTGTTGCCAGGTCACCCGTGCGGCGTCGCCCGGCCTCCGGAGAGACGCTGCGCACGATGACGCCCACCTGCTCGACCTCTGGAGAGCCTCAGTGGGTCGGCTGGCTTCCTCTCCTGGTCTGTGGGGAGGGGGAGGGGGGGGCAGTAGCTTAGGCTGGATGGCTCCCTGGCCATAATTTGGTGATGGGGGTATGTGGAGGTGAGGGGGCTGGGAGAGCACCTTCACCTGCAACACATAGGATCAATCATTACAGGTGAGAGCTGTTAGCTGATTGATCCTCATGTTTAAAAGGCAGCGACTGAGCTGCCTCAGCAGAACAGTCAGTAACTCAGACACACGGGCCACTGGCAGAGTCACAAAGAGACCAGAAAGGACTGAGCTAGAAAGCCAGTCCCTTTAAGTTAGCTTATTTATGTTTGTTCACGTGTATGTGGGGGAGTATAGAATGCTGAAAAGCGACACCCTTGTCTCTGGCTGTGTGTGGGAGAGCCCCGTGGCATGGTCTACTGCCACAGTGTGCTTTACACATTCCTTACATTTTCTACCTGCCATTGGGGTGGTACTTTATGACCTAGTTTTGGGAAAACCCTACCTGGACGCTAACTTGGATACAGCCTGAGGGACGAGGAGGTGCCTACAGTTCAGAAGCCTGGTTCATGTATGGGAATTTTAATATTCTGCAGTAGCCACAGTTTTGGTTTGGACCTGGTCCTTTGCTGCATGTCTCCCCAGATCCACCTCTGGGATGAGATGTAGGCACGACCATAGCACAAGCAGGGTGTGTCGGTGTACAGTGACTGTTGCAGGTTCTTACAGGATGGGTCGTATTCTTGCCTCAGGTTTAGTCTAGTGTCCTTCTGTCCCAGTCAGTTGAAATTCAGTCACTCTCCTCTTCTTTAGGACACCAGGCAGTCAAGCAGCAACAGTCTGTGCTCTGTCAGGGCCTTGGCTGGGTGTATTGGGCAGATTGGTTCCTCATGATTCACTTACAATAAATAAATAGGCAACTATGATAACCTAGACTTCCCTACTGGGTTGTGGAAACAATTCAGCAAAAGTATATGTGCACTTAGATGTGCCTGCCTGATCTGGGGTTCGAGCACACTTACGCCGGGTTCACACAGGACGCGGAAGCGCAGCGCCACGGCGCGCCGCGCCATTCTCAAGCGCGCAGCCGCCTGGTGGTTCACACAGGACGCGCATTTCTCCGCGCCGGTCAGCCCGCGATTCTGCTTTCTCCGCTTGTTGTTGTACCCGTTGAATGTTGGGGTTTGGGGGTAAATGATGATGGTCTTCATAGCCCCCCCCACCCCTCTCTTTCTCTCTCTGTCTGTCTGCTTGTGTGCTTGTAGTGGATGGGCAGAGGGGGACATTTAATTATGTGATTGGGAAAATTGGGAAAATTAAAACCAGGACAACAAAAGGGGAATACAAAGTATGGGATGCATATTTGATAATATATACATATCAAATATGTCATTTATATCGTTTAAAAACATTTTTCAGTGTGTTTCCTGGCGCTATACGCTCGTGGCAAGCGGAAAAAATAGACTCGACGCCAAAACCATCGGTGCAGGGCGCGAGGCGCCCTTGGTGCTGCGCGGCGCATCGCAGCCTATGTGAACGGCACAATTGAGTAACAGGGGGGCGGAAAGGAGGCGCCTGGCTTTCCTTGGCGCGGCGCGCCGTGGCGCTGCGCTTCCGCGTCCTGTGTGAACCCGGCGTTAAGCTGTGGTGCAGTAGGTGCCTAACCTACTTCTGTATGTGGAGCAGGCACATGGTAATTACAGTTTGCATTTCTACCATCTGCATGTTGCAGCCTCTCCTTTTGTGAGATGGTGCTGGGTGTGACTCGTTGATAGACGGCCAACCAGCATATTTCTTCATGATTTGTGTAGTCTCCCTTGGTCAGCTCAGCTGCTAGCAATCTGGCCAGAGTGGCCATCCTGTTCACAGGTTTTGCCTCTACGTCTTGCAGGGCCTCTATTTGTTTCCTTGGGTCATCTTGTGGCCTAACCCATGCAGCCCTTCTGCATCTAAATCGTGTGCTTTGTGTATTGTAGTCACAGTCACCCCCATACTTAAAAAACCTGGACTTGACCCCGACTCCCCTAATAACTACCGGCCCATTTCCAACCGGCCCTTCCTGTCAAAAGTACTGGCCCCAGTATTGTGGCTGTTAAAACTCTCAATAATTTAATGATGTCAAAGAAGGTGGTGGATATTTGGCGACTGAAACATCCATCTGATCGTGATTATTCCTTTTATTCTAATGTACACAAGTCCTATACACGGATTGACTACTTTCTAGTCGACTCTAGACTGATCTCCAATACTGACAATGTCAAATATCCCAATATAATAATATCAGACCATAGTCCGGTTGAGTTGAACCTCCGAATGTCCCTCCCCAGACAAGCCTATACAGTGCCTTGCATAAGTATTCACCCCCTTTGGACTTTTCTACATTTTGTCATGGTATAACCACAGATTAAAATTTATTTCATCGTGAGTTTATGTAATGGACCAACACAAAATAGTGCATCATTTGGAAGTGGGGGGAAATATTACATGGATTTCACAATTATTTACAAATAAAAATCTGAAAAGTGTTGAGTGCATATGTATTCACCCCCTTTACTGTGAAACCCCTAACAAAGATCTGGTGCGACCAATTGCATTCACAAGTCACATTTGCAAGTCACATAATTAGTAAATAGGGTCCACCTGTCTGCAATTTAATCTCAGTATAAATACACCTGTTCTGTGACGGACTCAGAGTTTGTTGGAGATCATTACTGAACAAACAGCATCATGAAGACCAAGGAGCTCACCAAACAGGTCAGGGATAAAGTTGTGGCGAAATATGAAGCAGGGTTAGGTTATAAAAAAATATCCAGAGCTTTGAACATCTCTCTAGCACCATAAAATCCATCATAAGAAAATGGAAAGAATATGGAACAACCGCAAACCTACCAAGAGGAGGCCGTCCACCCAAACTGAAGAGTCGGACAAGGAGAAAATTAATCAGAGAAGCAACCAGGAGGCCCATGGTTACTCTGGAGGAGTTGCAGAGATCCACAGCTGAGGTGGGAGAATCTGTCCACAGGACAACTATTAGTTGTCTACTCCACAAATCTGGCCTTTATGGAAGAGTGGCAAGAAGAAAGCCATTGTTGAAAGGGATCCATAAAAATCCCGTTTGGAGTTTGCCAGAAGCCATGTGGAGACACAGCAAACATGTGGAAGAAGGTGCTCTGGTCAGATGAGACCAAAATTGAACTTTTGGCCTCAATGCAAAACGCTATGTGTGCGAAAACCCAACACTGCCCATCACCCTGAGCACACCATCCCAACAGTGAAACATGGTGGTGGTAGCATCATGCTGTGGGGATGCTTCTCTTCAGCAGGTACAGGGAAACTGGTCAGAATAGAGGGAAAGATGGATGGAGCCAAATACAGCAGGAAATCCTTGAAGAAAATCTGATGCAGTCTGCAAAGACTTGAGACTGGGGCGGAGGTTCATCTTCCAGCAGGACAATGACCCTAAACATACAGCCAGAGCTACAAAGGAATGGTTTGGATTAAAGAATGTTAATGTCTTAAAATGGCCCAGTCAAAGCCCAGACCTCAATCCAATAGAGAATCTATGGCAAGACTTGAAGATTGCGGTTCACAGACGGTCTCCATCCAATCTGACTGAGCTTCATCTTTTTTGCCAAGAAGAATGGACAAACCTTTCCATCTCTAGATGTGCAAAGCTGGTAGAGACATACCCCAAAAGACTTGCAGCTGTAATTGCAGCGAAGGGGTTCTACCAAGTATTGACACAGGGGGTGAATACTTATGCACCCAACAGATGTCAACTTTTTGTTCTCATTATTGTTTGTGTCACAATAAAATTTATTTTGCACCTCCAAAGTACTATGCATGTTTTGTTGATCAAACGGGAAAAAGTTTATTTAAGTCTATTTGAATTCCAGTTAGTAACAGTACATAATGGGAAAAGTCCAAGGGGGTGAATACTTATGCAAGGCACTG
>NC_061487.1:30486-35350 GCF_022539355.2 Hippoglossus stenolepis | reverse complement strand
AAGATGGGACAGAATCCCATCCGACCCGAAGTCTTTGGGAATTAAGTCACCTCCTGATCCTCCACTGACAGGAAGAGGTAACAGCTTCCTAACTTCCCATCTCCCTGACTCTGACACTGACATTGATGACATATGTAGTTTATCTTCAAGAACACATTGTGCCTCATATTCTTCTCATCCACGGATGCATGACACATTTTTCCGTGCACAACTCTCCAAAGGGGGGACTTCAACCTTTCAAGATGTTTTAGCACCTCCCCCTCAACCAGAGAGACCTGGAGCAGGTGATGCACGTGCCCGGACCTCACAGTGTCACGCTTTGATTTGCTTGAGTTTCTAGCTAAAGATATTGAACAATTTGATCCAGACAACTGTGATAACAACATTGATAATTACTTTAGAGAACTAGATCTCAGCTTAAGTGATGTGCCAAATGCAACAGAAAGAGAGAAGGTTAGACTTGTGTTAAAACCAGCTCTACAGCTGTTCACAAGTTAATTCAGTCACTTCCTTCCAGTGTCACAAGTAACTACACAGAGCTCCGTCAAGCACTAGTCGAGGAATTCTCTTCTACTGCTGACGAGATCACATCCATTGTTACAGCATCCCAAATTAAACATTCACGTCGCGAAAATCCCAAAGATTATTTTCGACGTTTGAGGCATGTTTATTTTCAGGGAAAGAACGCACCAGGCCTAGAAGAAAATCCCACCTTCAAGTCCATGTTCTTACGTAACTTACATCCATGTATACGCACACATGTTGTACTGATGACACAGCAAGGAAAACCTTCAATGCAGCAGATCAGGAAGATGACACAGGTGGCTTGGGAAACTGTTATCACTTTCAAGGCTACAGTAGGTGCAACCGAGCCCGTCAAAACAAACAGCACGGTGCCAAATTCATCCGCTGCCTCAAAACTTCACCCTCACAACAAAACGAAGGGGGGTGACAACAGGCAGCGTAGGGACACAGAGCGTATCCGCCATGTCCGCCAACTTCCCAGAGATAGGCATTCCCACAGTAGAAGCTGTAGGAAGCCATACTCTGAAATTCTGGCTCAGACAACTGACCACTGCTCAGAAGATGACGACAGCGTCTCTGAGTACAGTTTAAAATATGGTTATGACCGAGCACACAGTGACAGCGCCTCTGAAGTCCTCCTGGACTCTGGCTCCCCAGAGCGTTACGGCCCTGAGCCACGACACAGGCGATCCAGAGCTCGCTCCTCAAGGCCATAACCAACACAGTTAACTCCTGTACTGACAGTCAGTATTAAGTTTCTTGCAGTTAATAGGAAACCTGTTTTGTTAGCAACAGCAGCAAACTTCAAAACCTAAATTCTGATTAAACTTATATACCACTGCCAACTTTGTAAATATGTTTGGATCGACTACTTTCCATTTCATAATAATGAAGTCCATACCACATGTTAGGACATTAGCATATTATTACAGAAACAATGATACAGTCATTTGGATTTGGAGACTTTGAAAAATTATGACAACCTTCCGCAGGAAAACCTGCTGAAGATTAAAATTGTTAAGTCTAACAGATCAGACTGAGTACTACATTGAGTAGGATTCCATGAGTGAACAAAACTCTTGGACATTCCAAAATGACCTTATCATTGTACGTGCCACTCTCTCTGCATCTTATCTTACAATTTACAATGTCTTATTTCTTCCTTTTTCTCCCTAACCTAGTGAAGAGCACAGGTTATTCATATTGTACTGTCATTGTAATCTGAATTATTTGTCTAATTTGAATCTTGCTTAGCCAAACTAGATAGTATACACAAATGCCCAGATGTGACAATCCAAATGAACTGACAATTGACTTTTCCAGCTTTGGACTAAACATGTTCAAGTTCGCCCTCAGGAACCCACGTCAGGTGCGATCCTGAGAACGAAGGGGGGATGTTGGGCCATGGTTTTGTGTGAAACCACACTTCGGCCTACATGTGCCATCAAACCCTGAAGCCGCATGTTCCCCCAGGACTCCGTCTCCCAGGGGCCATTAAAAACCAGAGCAAGGAACTCAGTCTCCCAGCAGGCAACAACTTCACACAGAGGGGTGGAAAACCCCCCAGGGACACAGGTTTCAACTCCCATTGGTCACTCTGGACCCCATGACCTGTGAGGTCACCGGGCCAATATAAGCCAGGTTCTCCAGCTTCTTGCTCTCGATCTCTCTCTTGCTAAAACCCCTCTAAGGAGAGAAGGCTGTTGAGCCTCTTCTGCCTCTTCCTACGATCCTTCCACAGGAGGGAAGGCTGTGGAGCCTCTTCTCCAGCTCACATCTTCTCTTCCCATCCAACTCTTCGAGAGGAGCACAAAGGTGCAGCTTCCAGCTCATCTCACCAAGGAAACCTCCTCGCCCTCCAAGCTCTACCAACGTCCTAGCAGCGACTCGATGTCCTGCTGGCAAACTTCAGCAACTGAACTGAACTCAACCGAAACCAGCAAGACGACACAAAACTGCGAACTGCACAGCAACTTCCGTTTTCCCCTTTCCACGGACTGGTAACACAACTGGGCTTAATAATTATACTAGGCTAAGCAAGACTGTTTATTCGATTCTGTGTGAGGTGTATAAGTTTGATTTGTGGTGTTGTGGTATTTTGGGTACAAGTTATTGAGAAAGTAATGTTAGTCTGTTATGCTCTTCACAGTCTTTCGTTGCATCCAATCTAGTAACTTCCTCTAATTTGGCACACACACAGACACACGCATAACTCTTCACCTCATTAGCTCTACAGGTCGTAAACATTCCAATAGGTGGGGGAAGGGTGTTATCTCTTTGGCCAGCCACCATCTTGAAAGCACGCTGACTCACACAGACACACACACATGTATACACACATACCTATCTTTGTTTAGCAATTAGACCGTTAGTAATTTGTGTTTTTATACTTTATTATATTCATAATAAATGTTTTTCTTTCACAAATGTTTTTCCATTAATGTTGCATAAGTGAATTTCGCCAACCTCTACACTGTCAAGAACCCCATATCTTTCAACTTAGCTAACTATCTATATGGTAATTTTGGTTATAGTTATTAATTTAATTGTTAATCAGAGTTCCAAATTTGTAGTTAGAACCTTTATGAGACTTAATCAATAAATTGGCTATCTTTTCACTTCCTTTGAAGGGTGGTGCCCCGAGGTAACTTTAATCAATTAAAGATTATTTAATATTAATAATAAAATATTAATATTTAATATTTTATCTTGATAACCAAATTTATTGAATGCCGAAAGGCACACCATTTTATGGTATCACGTTTGATGCATTATGGCACAACACCACGTACCATCAATAGAGCACCCTTCTAGTGTCTGCAGTTATTGATGTTAGCTCATCGTGTGACTTTGTGTCACACGATGAGCTAAAACTCCACAGACATTATCATAGACAAAGACCCTTGAGGGTGAATATACAGGACAAATGACAAAGCAGGATCAAAACAGGTGGAGGCAGGAGGAGCAGGTTCTTCCAGTATGTCTTTTAATCATGGCAATGCTCATGTCGATTATCATGTCAGTGTGTTGGTTACACCACTTTCCTCTGAAATATCTCAACTACTTGATTGATCGTCATGAAGGTAAAGCCATTCGTGATCTCCAGGGATTGATCCTGACTTAGCTGTGTCATGGGGTTACACCATGCCCTGTAATGTTGCACCGCTTCATTAACAGTGCAGCGTCTGATTGCCAATATTTCAAAGCTTTTTTCTTTATTCCCGATGAGCTCACTATATAGTGCTATAGTTATCATTATATAATGAAGTAGGAAATAGCGAATGAATGGTTGATTTCAGACCAAACCTTTGTACTACTGGCAAACAGTAAGTGGAGACTCCAAATATATTCACCCTCAGTGTCTAAAGGAGAGGTATCGCAGGTCGTTCCTTCCTGCAGCAGTGAGACTGTACAACCAGCTCTGCTCCCAGTAAAAACTACACGCACCCCCATTATGGACTGCCCTTTAACACTTTAACTCTCAACTGTGCAATATTCACTGTGCTATATTCATCTGTCTGTGTAATATCAACAGTTCATGTGCAATCCAGTCGCTGTACATATTCTCACACTGCATACATTTTTCCTGTCTTTACCCTATATATATTAGTTTAACTACACTCATATTTTTCTATATTTCTATCTTTTTTTTTATATTCCTTACACTTAAGTATTGCATGTTACTTATTACTTGATCATGCCTTTTCGACTCCTGCTGCTGTAATACTGCAAATTTCCCCATTGGCGGACTAATAAAGGATTATCTTATATATTCGTAGAAGGGGGAATCTGGAGTGTACCACATGCAAGCCAGTGCAGAGGGGTGTTTTAACTGCTACTAAAGAAATGTTGGGGCCCCATATAATATACTCTGGTAATATTTCTGTGCAGGTTAGGTTTAATGAATGGCTGATGGGCACAGAGATTTTTTTATTTTAAGATATTTGTTAATAGATTTGTATAATTTATGGCTTGCACATCTGCACTTTTACTTGACTGGTGACAACAATAAACTAAAGCACCAGGTGAAGAATATTTCCTCATGTGCCACCATTAAAGATCATATTTATGTATAACTAATGTAAGGATTGCATGAGCTTTGTGTCATTTAGACATTTAGTCTTGTTAAGGACATTTTTGTTTTTACATGAATGATGACCCTTTCAAGCTGAGACCTATCGACCAGACCCCATAAAAATCTCTTTGTTGTCCCCACCAATGAAATCTGACTGTCATATTTGAGGACAAGGTATACCACTGACTTTATATGCCACCCAGCTCTGGGGAGAGGCCCTGGCTACTGTAATGACCTTGCGGCAGACTTCTCTTCATGCAAAGG
>NC_061487.1:29324-30386 GCF_022539355.2 Hippoglossus stenolepis | reverse complement strand
CCTTTGCATGAAGAGAAGTCTGCCGCAAGGTCATTACAGTAGCCAGGGCCTCTCCCCAGAGCTGGGTGGCATATAAAGTCAGTGGTATACCTTGTCCTCAAATATGACAGTCAGATTTCATTGGTGGGGGACAACAAAGAGATTTTTATGGGGTCTGGTCGATAGGTCTCAGCTTGAAAGGGGTCATCATTCATGTAAAAACAAAAATGTCCTTAACAAGACTAAATGTCTAAATGACACAAAGCTCATGCAATCCTTACATTAGTTATACATAAATATGATCTTTAATGGTGGCACATGAGGAAATATTCTTCACCTGGTGCTTTAGTTTATTGTTGTCACCAGTCAAGTAAAAGTGCAGATGTGCAAGCCATAAATTATACAAATCTATTAACAAATATCTTAAAATAAAAAAATCTCTGTGCCCATCAGCCATTCATTAAACCTAACCTGCACAGAAATATTACCAGAGTATATTATATGGGGCCCCAACATTTCTTTAGTAGCAGTTAAAACACCCCTCTGCACTGGCTTGCATGTGGTACACTCCAGATTCCCCCTTCTACGAATATATAAGATAATCCTTTATTAGTCCGCCAATGGGGAAATTTGCAGTATTACAGCAGCAGGAGTCGAAAAGGCATGATCAAGTAATAAGTAACATGCAATACTTAAGTGTAAGGAATATAAAAAAAAAGATAGAAATATAGAAAAATATGAGTGTAATTAAACTAATATATATATAGGGTAAAGACAGGAAAAATATATGCAGTGTGAGAATATGTACAGCGACTGGATTGCACATGAACTGTTGATATTACACAGACAGATGGATTATTGTCAGTAATGGTCGAGTATCTGAGGAGAAATATTGTATATCAAGCAGTCTTGTTGTAATCATAGTCTATGGTCAGCAGCCACCACGATCATGATCCACCATCAAGATCGGATGCCACTATAGTCCACAGTCATTGTCCACTGCCGCCATCAGGATCCACCATCAGCTGCCACCTCAATCGTGGTCCACCACCATTATCAGATGCCAACACGATACAGGATCCG
>NC_061487.1:876-29224 GCF_022539355.2 Hippoglossus stenolepis | reverse complement strand
GTTCCAACAAGGTTGCAAATCCAATCGACCTAGCTCAATCTGAAATATTTTTATGAATATTCTTCCTATCACAGGCTCTGAAAAACACTAAGTCTGAGGCCTCCCTTTATAACTCATCCTCACCTGTACCTACAGTGATGTAGCCACCTGTCTTTGATGCAGCACTCTACAAGCTTCCCTTTGGACTGGAAATCAGCCCACTCAGCCGTATGATAAGTGATACTTGTTAATTTATAAAAAAAACTGTTTTTTATTACTCTTAGGTGAATTTAAACCTTGTAGAAGTTTAATTAGAATCCGTTGGTGTTTGTTATTGATTTATTAGTTCCCCATTTCTCTCTAATTGTCCTTTAAGTGATTCAGTTTCATGTCTTTCCCCTAAGTGTTTTATACTTATTTATTTTGTGATAATATAGTTCAAATGCTTTTTTTCTTAATCAGAAATAATTTAGATCTTTGTGGCAATTGTAATTCATCTGGGTAAAAGATTGATTTATTGTTAAAGAATAACTAAAGTGGTTTGGTTTTTATCTTTAATCCAATTGTTTTGTAACTTCTTCTTTGTGATAATGTTTTTAGTATTATATGATTAAAGAATGAATTTGATCATTCTGGAAATTTCATTAGGGTCCTGTTGCTGTTTGTGTAATTGTTTTAAAATCCGATCCCATAAACTGATAAGATTTGAAGTTTTTTTTCTTTTTAATTGCTATTTTTTTATTTTCTTCGTGATATCATCTATATGATGAGGAAAGCAGAGTCGGGGAGAGAAGCCTTTTTGTAAAATGAACTTTATACAATAAAAAAAAAGAAAAAAGAACATAGGGCCATCACAGGGCCTTGTTGGGGTTGATTAACATTTAAATCTGTACATTTTAACAACACTTGGGCGGCTGTGGCTGAGGGGTAGAGCGGTCGTCCTCCAACCTGAAGGTCGGCAGTTCGGTCCCCAGTCTTCCCCATCTGCATGCCGAAGTGTCCTTGGGCAAGATGCTGAACCCCGAATTGCCCCTCATAGAACAACAAAGTGCTGCTAATAGATGCACTGTGTGAATGTGTGTGTGAATGGGTGAATGTAAAACTGTACTGTGAAGAGCTTTGAGTGGTCATCAAGACTAGAAAAGCGCTATATAAATACAAAACCATTTACCATTTACTTTCAACAGTAAAACAAGTTTCAAATAATAATGCAAACAACAATAAATCCAACCGGATGCAAAACCCTAACCAAGACCAAATCTGTATATATATATATACACTACCGTTCAAAAGTTTCACCCAGACAATTTCGTGTTTTCCATGAAAACTCACACTTTTATTTATCAAATGAGTTGCAAAATGAATAGAAAATATAGTCAAGACATTGACAAGGTTAGAAATAATGATTTTTATTGGAAATATTAATTTTGTTCTTCAAACTTTGCTTTCGTCAAAGAATGCTCCATTTGCAGCAGTTCCAGCATTGCAGACCTTTGGCATTCTAGCTGTTAATGTGTTGAGGTAATCTGTAGAAATCTCCCGCCACTCTGCCTCGAAGGCCAGCATCCCGGAGTCGCCTCTTCACTGTAGACGTTGACACTGGCGTTTTGCGGGTACCATTTAAAGAAGCTGCCAGTTGAGGACCTGTGAGGCGTCTATTTCTCAAACTAGAGACTCTAATATACTTGTCTTCTTGCTGAGTTGTGCACCGGGGCCTCCCACTTCTCTTTCTACTCTGGTTAGAGCCCGTTTGTGCTGTTCTCTGAAGGGAGTAGTACACACCGTTGTAGGACATTTTCAGTTTCTTCGCAATTTCTCGCATGGAACAGCCTTCATTTCTAAGAACAAGAATAGACTGACGAGTTTCACATGAAAGTTCTCTTTTTCTGGCCATTTTGAGAGTATAATCGAACCCACACATGTGATGCTCCAGATACTCAACTAGCTCAAAGGAAGGCCAGTTCTATAGCTTCTCTCACCAGCAAAACAGTTTTCAGCTGTGCTAACATAATTGCACAAGGGTTTTCAAGGGTTTTCTAATCATCCATTAGTCTTCTAAGGCGATTAGCAAACACAATGTACCATTAGAACACTGGAGTGATAGTTGCTGGAAATGGGCCTCTATACACCTATGTAGATATTTCATTAAAAACCAGACGTTTCCACCTAGAATAGTCATTTACCACATTAACAATGTGTAGGGTGTATTTCTGATTAATTTAATGTTATCTTCATTGAAAGAAACTGTGCTTTTCTTTGAAAAATAAGGTAATTTCTAAGTGACCCCAAACTTTTGAACGGTAGTGTATATATATATATACACACACAAACACACACGTTAAACTTTACAAATTTACAATCATCAATACAACAGTAACAGTAATTTAACAAAAACAACATTATACTTCAGAAATGTTTTTATACACCCAGACTTTCTGTATGTTTGTGAGCCAATGTGAGAAATATTAACTTGCTTAATTTGAATTATTTACAATTAATGGTGGAGTTCCCATTTATCACAAGCGGTAGAATGAAATTAACCAGGAACATGGTTAATGGTTAATAGTCGACCACCACTGAACATACTGACTTACTGGGGATAACATAGTCACTGCTTTTCTCTGCTTCCAGGTCCTCTTCTCCGGAAGACGAAACCTCCATTCCCCTTTTCCGCTTCATCTGTCTCAACTCCTCCGCAGACAGTGGCAAGCTGCTGTCAGGTTCATCATCGTACACTGGCTCGTCACCTGCCGTCTCTCTTTCTCTGTAAGGAACTTGTTCGCCTGGAAACCCATACAAAGAAATTAAAAATGGCCAGATTACAAATTAAAAATTCTATTTTAGGGTTATATTTCTTACTTGAGTGGCCACGCTGCTCCTGATTTTGGTGAAATCGATGGTGCCCTTCATCCCAGCATCCTGCCACGCTATATTCAGCAAGTTAACAGGCTTCACAATTTGGACGCCGAGGGAAGTATGAAAAACATAAGGGCAGTCCTTCACCCTCATGCAGCATTTACCCTGACATATTTGCTGTAGCCAATCATATTCCGACTTTTCAAGGGAAAAGACGGCCTGGCCGAAGGAACGCACCGTCTTGTGGTCATCAACCATAACATTTGTGGTTGTTACACAGTAGACATAAAAAAATCTATACCGCTGAAAGCTCAAGTTTAATATGCGTATAGTTAGATAGAAAATTCAATAAGATGTGATGATGTAAGCCTTCTTATCAGTGCCCTTGTTAATAGGGAATCACAAGTAATATTAACACAAATTCAAAGTACCAAGTTCCTCAGTAGCGGTTCTGTCCAATGTTGAGACCATAGGAATTTCGGGGCCGGACTGCCGCAGTGCTGAGAGTTCCAGGACGATGGCGGCCCTCTTGGCGTCCTTCATTAGAGGTTCTCGCTCCTATTAACATAGAATGACTTTTGATTATAACATTTAACAGACTTTAAATGGAAAAAAACATTAGAGTTACAACATATCTTACAGAAGTTTTCTTGTCCAATTAAAAACAATTGAATATGCTTACATCTGCGGACGTCAAGGTGTGTGTCTCCTGCAGGTGTTTGTCCAGGCGGACAAGCTGTTTCTTATGACATATGCAGCATGACAACCTCTTTGTAGTTCTGTGGTAGGAAATAAAGAAATAATTTGTGCAGGCATAACGGTGTATCTAGGTATAATTATGAAAAAACGTTTCTCTTAATCTCACCGGGCATTTCCGTATTGCAGGAGGAGCTGCAACTCCTGTTTGTTTGTCACTTTATGTGACAGCAGCAGGTGTTGTTTTAGGTTTGCAAATGTGTTGTAACACAGTCCGCACAATTTCCCCGTCTGTGGATAATTAAAAATAACACACCAAATTAAGGCTCTGTACCCTCAGCAAACTATTTTAAAGTACACTCCCTATTAATATCTACTCACCATCTTGGAAACCCGGTATGTTTTTTGAGCGGTAGGTGGTTTACGCCGGGTTCACACAGGACGCGGAAGCGCAGCGCCACGGCGCACTGCGCCGTGTAGCTGCGCGCAGCCGCCCGGCGGTTCACACAGGACGCACATTTCTCCACGCCGGTCATCCTGCGATTCCCCTCCGTGATCACACATACAGCTGATATATCCGCTATTTGCTCCGTGCAATGTCGGGTGTCGGGGGTAAATGAGGTAGTCACAAGTGACTACGCAACCCTATAGCCACCCCCACCCCACCCCCTCTCTCTGTCTCTCTCTCTGTCTCTCTCTTTCTATCTATATGGCTGTAGTGGATGGGCAGAGGGGGACATTTAATTAAGTGATTGTGAAAATTGGGAAAATTTAAACTCCAGGACAACAGAAGGGGAATACAAAGTATGGGAATGCATATTTGATAATTTATGTCATATAAAATATGTCATTTATATTGTTTAAAATCATTTTTCAGTGTGTTTCCTGGCGCGATATGCTCGCGGCAAGCGGAAAAAATAGACTCGACGCCGAAACCATCGGTGCAGGGCGCGAGGGGCCCTTGGCGCTGCGCGGCGCATCGCAGCCTATGTGAACGGCACAATTGAGTAACAGGGGGGCGGAAAGGAGGCGCCTGGCTTTCCTTGGCGCGGCGCGCCGTGGTGCTGCGCTTCTGCGTCCTGTGTGAACCCGGCGTTAGGGGGGTCTAAGAAGGACAAGTGTTTACAATGTTAAAACAGTGGAAAAAGGAGTACATTCAAACAATATAAACTTTTTCAGGGGGGTTAGGGTTAGGTTTGAAGAAAAGCCAGAACCCTTAATATTATTAAAGTGTTTTAATCAATGGACGAAAACCGAAACGATGTGCCATCACATTATTCTGCGTCTTTCATAATTTGATGTGGTGTAAGCTTTTGGCTCAGAAGTAAATATTTAATCAATTCAATGATCTGTTTTTACCTTTTGGTTAGTGTGGTGTATTTAGCTAACATGGATCATTTTGACACGTGTGTAAAACATAATGACAGGTTTAAAGCTAGCGGCGCCTGATTTCTGGACTCTCAGACTTCCTAAGTATTATTACATATGTTACTTGTTAGTTTTCTCCTTCTGAGAATGCTCTTTGACCTGTTAGATGGAGAGGTTTCCATCTTCAAGTAGGAAGCATGTTTTGAATTAGATGCCCCTATGTGTGATGTCATTTTATCTCAAGTTTTGGGCATAAACAAGTTCCCTATATGAATGCTTGTCCGACACCGGCGACTCAGACTTCTGAATTGGCCGAGAACGTCTCCGGGTATACCTAGGTACCCGTCCTGACCTGTAACTTCTGTGTAATAAACCTTATTATACAAGTAAGAACGGTGTCCGCGGAGATTCCTTCATCATCATCTTCAACATCACTGCTGCTTAAATATACGACATTAGTTTTCTCAAAAACATCTGTGGTGCCTAAACTGTATTCTTTGATTATCTTAAGCACAAACATTCCCAGGAGTGTGATTTAATTTCTCTTATCTGACACTCTGAATAATTTCAGAGCCCCTGGTTCCCTGGTTCACTGCTTCTGCTTCTGTGATGACACTCTGAAACATTTGAGAGCACATCCACTCTCTCTCGTAGGTAGACAATTTGAAAGTAAGTTAAAAACAGGTAAGTAAAAGATGGTTACTTCTTTGTCTAAAATAAACATTTCTTAAGAATTCTGTTACTTCCCAATTTTTTCAAAGTCAGAATGTAAGTTGTCTCGAGTATCTTCTTTAGTAGATGGTTCGGATCTGGAGTTAAGTAAACGATGGCTATTTTTTTGTTGGAATATTTTAAGAAGAGATAATTAATGAAAAAATTA
This sequence comes from Hippoglossus stenolepis, assembly GCF_022539355.2. NCBI lineage: Eukaryota > Metazoa > Chordata > Actinopteri > Pleuronectiformes > Pleuronectidae > Hippoglossus > Hippoglossus stenolepis. The sequence goes on along the minus strand of NC_061487.1, from coordinate 23,445 downwards.
TTTAAATAATTTAGATTTGGAGGTGGTGAGAGGAGCTCTTAGGTCCCGGTACATCCACAGCCTGGCTCCTAAGCTGGACCAGGGGATGGAAATTTGGAGTGACAATTTGAAGGTAAGTAAAAAAATTTAAGTAAAAGATGGTTACTTATTTGTTGGAAATACAATTTAAAGGGGACATAGCATGCCCATTTTACCACAAGTTGATATGGTTCCTTGGGGTCTTAATGAAATGTCTGTAACATACTTTGGTCAAAATACCACAAGGATCATTTCAAACAGCTTTTTACCCTGTATAAAACAGCCCTCCACAGTGACCTGTTTTGAGTGCCTGTTCCTTTAAATGCTAATGAGCCAGCTCCCCCCTCCCCCTCTCCCCCCATGATTTTAAACGATATAAATTACATATTTTATATGATATAAATTATCAAATATGCATCCCATACTTTGTATTCCCCTTCTGTTGTCCTGGAGTTTTAATTTTCCCAATCACATAATTAAATGTCCCCTCTGCCCCCACTACAAGCACACAAGCAGACAGACAGACAGAGAGAGAGAGAGGGGGGGGGGGTGCTATGAAGACCATCATTTACCCCCGAACCCCGACATTCAACGGGTACAACAACAAGCGGAGAAAGCAGAATCGCGGGCTGACCTTATATATACAGTCTATGGGGCTGACCAGCGGAGAAATGCTCGTCCCGTGTGAACAGCCAGGCGGCTGCGTGCTGGAGAACGGCGCTGCGCTGCCTCGCAGCGGCGCTTCCGCGTCCGGTGTACCCCGGCGTAACTACTGTACCCCGGCGGAACTACTGTACCCCGGCGGAACTACTGTAACCCGGCGTACAGTAGCGCTGAACACTGCGGAAGTCCTCCACACTGTTGGCTGTGTGGCGCTGACACAAATTCCAGCTCACGCACGGGAGAGCGAGCGGTCGCTCCCGAGCAGCTGCTGCAGCCTCCCAGTCCCAACGATCCAGACAAATGCCACATGTGAGTGAATCGCGGGCTGACCAGCGGAGAAATGCTCGTCCTGTGTGAACAGCCCGGCTGCGTGCTTGGGAACGGCGCTGCGCTGCCTCGCAGCCTCGCTGCGTCCGGTGTAAACCGGACGTAACGAGTGTGGGGGGGGCTGTGTGTGTGTGTGTGTGTGTGTGTGTGAGAAACAGTATCAGCATCGCCATACATGCACGCTGTAATCTCCCCCAGTCAGCGTGTACCCACAAACTAATGGGAACAATACTTGTAAGTAATGCGCCGGAACATTTATCCAGAGTCTATAATATTGTGTCTGTGACATTAAGTGTAATTGTCTTTTCCTGTTTTAGTACTTGTCATCAAGACAATAAGGACGGCGTGGGTCTCTGCTTTATTTTAATGAATTGAAGGTACGGCATAATGATGTGTTTTATGTTTGTAAATGTTTTTAAACATTTTGATAAACTTGTTTAATAATTGTGTGACCTAATATGACATGTTTGTTTCATAGGGCTGCCTTCAGGCAGAATATTTAAGGTCACTGTTTTGTCCCACATTTAGATTTCATTTAGATTATTTGGCCTTGTTTAGAATTAGTTTCTTTCTGATTAATTGGTTTGATTTCTGGTTTCTTTGTTTTATTTTATTTTGTTCTTTGTTCTGTGGGCAATGTGCAATATGGTTGACGGGTACTGTGCAATCCTGGTTTAATGGCTTGAATATTGGTGAGTTATAGGCTCCGTGAACTAGAGGCCCTCCTCTGTCATTTCATTGTATAATATCGCTTACAGTGATAATCCACTATTTTCTTCGTGATATCATCTATATGATGAGGAAAGCAGAGTCGGGGAGAGAAGCCTTTTTGTAAAATGAACTTTATACAATAAAAAAAAAGAAAAAAGAACATAGGGCCATCACAGGGCCTTGTTGGAGTTGATTAACATTTAAATCTGTACTGTGAAGAGCTTTGAGTGGTCATCAAGACTAGAAAAGCGCTATATAAATATAAAACCATTTACCATTTACTTTCAACAGTAAAACAAGTTTCTAATAATAATGCAAACAACAATAAATCCAACCGGATGCAAAACCCTAACCAAGACCAAATCTGTATATATATATATATATATATATATACACACACAAACACACACGTTAAACTTTACAAATTTACAATCATCAATACAACAGTAACAGTAATTTAACAAAAACAACATTACTGACTTACTGGGGATAACATAGTCACTGCTTTTCTATGCTTCCAGGTCCTCTTCTCCGGAAGACGAAACCACCATTCCCCTTTTCCGCTTCATCTGTCCCAACTCCTCCGCAGACAGTGGCGAGCTGCTCTCAGGTTCATCATTGTACACTGGCTCGTCACTTTCCAAGCTTGTGTTTGTCGTGGTAAACCTGGCCAATCGAGGTTCTGGTGCCTTTTGACTATCTTCACATGCGTCTCCAGTGGCCAGGTGGAGAGCCTTCATTCGCAACTCCCTGGTATGATAAGAAGCTTCCTTATCAGGAAGAGCCACATAGAAACGTTCGGCCGTTTCCGGGTCGTGGCACATGGCTTTCGCCACCTGCCGTCTCTCTTTCTCTGAAAGGAACTTGTTCGCCTGGAAACCCATACAAAGAAATTAAAAATGGCCGGATTACAACTTAAAAATTCTATTTTAGGGTTATATTTCTTACTTGAGTGGCCACGCTGCTCCTTATTTTGTTAAAATCGATGGCGCCCTTCATCCCAGCATCCTGCCACGCTATATTCAGCAGGTTGACGGGCTTCACAATTTGGACGCCGAGGGAAGTATGAAAAACATAAGGGCAGTCCTTTGCCCTCATGCAGCATTTACCCTGACATATTTGCTGTAGCCAATCATATTCCGTCTTTTCTAGGGAAAAGACGGCCTGGCCGAAGGAACGCACCGTCTTATGGTCATCAACCTTGGGAAATACAACACAGTGAGAGATGAGTGTTGTGTTTGGAGGGCATGTTTTAACAGTATGACATGGCCACCCCTGCTTAAAAATACTAACCATGACTTGGACGCGATTCCCATCCGACCAGACCTGACAATCATGAACATTCTCCCTCGTCATGTTGGTGAGTACAACTGACCGATGCCCTGTGATTATTGACAAGTAGCCCATCAGATACCCGGTGAGTCTAGCATGGTCGGCCAAGTGGGACCCTGCGCCAGCTAAGCATTCTACAAAACATACCAAGATATATAATTAAAATACAGATATTTAAGAATGTAAGCTACCAAAGAAGAATGAATACAATATGATTGAATAAATCTACTTACCAAGCAACTCTGGAATTCGCTTTCTTGCAGCCAGCAAGAACTGAGATTCCTGCGAAGCCTTCACCTGATTATCTGTGAAAACAGTGGGACATGCACAACTAATGTATGAGGTTCCAAGTCCAAGTTTCTTTAGATGACAAGATATATATATATATATATATATATATATATTTATATATATATACACAGGACATTCTCTGTTATGTTTAGAAAGTACACATTACCAGACTGGAAGACAGTGACAACATTTACCTGTCTTGTTTCGCATAACCTTTTGGCGGTGGACAACTACTTTTTTATGCACCTCGGTCTGTATCCTTTTCATTTCATAGGCTATTTTCTTGAAATCAGCTGGTTTCAGGCAACTTTGTTTTGCAAAGGAGTTCTCCACATGTCTAAAGTACATCAGCACATTATTGATCATATTCCTGATCGTGGTTGGCGCATACCCCTTTTTCAGCAGGTATGATGGCCATCTGTGGTAAAAGGAAGCCACAATTAAAAATTAGAAAAAATAATTTGTGCCTGGATAACTCTGAAACTTATAATTTTTTGATCAAGAAATATATGACATAAAAGATACGTACGTGCGCATCTTTTCCATGCTGTTCAGAAATTTTAAGTCGTGGACAATGCTACTAACTGGCAGGCCAGCAGCCATGAACAGGCAGAATCGATGGGCATGACTCGATGCCTGATGGGCATTGTCCAGATCTTTCTTTCCGACTCTTGGCCCCAGGCGAAACTTCTTGTAGTCCTCCAGTATCTTTTCTGCATTAACAAAACAGTAAAACAATAGTTAAATCCCCCCCAAAAAAAATATAGAAAAAGGGAAAGAACCAACTAAGTGTAACGGTCTGTCTCCTCTCTCCCCGAAATTACAATTGGAAGAAAAAAGGAAAACTTACCAAATAGATTGTTTCTCCTTTTTCCCTTGCCGACTGCTTCCCCTTTTTGAGCTGACAGAGGCATACTGGCTACCAGTTTGCGTTCAGGTGTTCCGGATACGTTCTGTGGCAGTGATTTCAAAATGTTCTCCACCTTCAGCTCGAGCTGGCTCAACCGCTGTCCAAAATCATTGCACGTACAGCCACACGACTTTGTCCTTGACCCTTGCTCAGGGCTGGAAGTGATTTGGAGACTCGGAGTCTCGAGAGACATTTGCGGAGTCTCGAGAGACATTTGCGGAGTCTCGCGAGACATTTGTGACTGCACTGGCGTTGAAGTGGTCAAGGGTTGACAATCAGGCAAGTCTGTGTCATCGCTATCACTCATCCTGAGGTTGAAGTCTTCATCAAACTCTGTCTCATCGACATTATCAGGCTGAGGACTGTGATCTACAATAAAGTGCAAAAGATTTAAATTGCAAACTTAAACCCTGTGGTTCCAAATTTCAATCTATATCATAACATTTGTGGTTGTTACACAGTAGACATAAAAAAATCTATACCATTGAAAGCTCAAGTTTAATATGCGTATAGTTAGATAGAAAATTCAATAAGATGTGATGATGTAAGCCTTCTTATCAGTGCCCTTGTTAATAGGGAATCACAAGTAATATTAACACAAATTCAAAGTACCAAGTTCCTCAGGAGCGGTTCTGTCCAATGATGAGACCATAGGAATTTCGGGGCTGGACTGCCGCAGTGCTGAGAGTTCCAGGACGATGGCGGCCCTCTTGGCGTCCTTCATTAGAGGTGCTCGCTCCTATTAACATAGAATGACTTTTGATTATAACATTTAACAGACTTTAAATGGAAAAAAAACATTAGAGTTACAACATATCTTACAGAAGTTTTCTTGTCCAATTAAAAACAATTGAATATGCTTACCTCTGCGGACGTCAAGGCGTGTGCCTCTTGCAGGTGTTTGTCCAGGCGTACCAGCTGTTTCTTACGACATATGCAGCATGACAACCTCTTTGTAGTTCTGTGGTAGGAAATAAAGAAATAATTTGTGCAGGCATAACGGTGTATCTAGGTATAATTATGAAAAAACGTTTCTCTTAATCTCACCGGGCATTTCCGTATTGCAGGAGGAGTTGCAACTCCTGTTTGTTTGGCACTTTATGTGACAGCAGCAGGTGTTGTTTTAGATTTGCATATGTGTTGGAACACAGTCCGCAAACTTTCCCCGTCTGTGGATAATTAAAAATAACACACCAAATTAAGGCTCTGTACCCTCAGCAAACTATTTTAAAGTACACTCCCTATTAATATCTACTCACCATCTTGGAAACCCGGTATTTTCTTTGAGCGGTAGGTGGTTTAGGGGGGTCTAAGAAGGACAAGTGTTTACAATGTTAAAACAGTGGAAAAAGGAGTACATTCAAACAATATAAACTTTTTCAGGGGAGTTAGGGTTAGGTGTGAAGAAAAGCCAGAACCCTTAATATTATTAAAGTGTTTTAATCAAACACCTCTTTTTCTGAAATGTCCCTCTCCATTGCTCTCGCAGGTGCAGCACTCACAGGTTTCATTTTCTTCCCCGAAGTAGCTGGCTCCATAACAACAGGTGAATTCTTCCCCAGGTGAGATCTGACGAATAACTTCCACGTAAGCAACGTTACCCTCACCAGCAACGTACTTAGAGTTGGGCTGCAATCATGGTTTATGAAGGCTGCAGGCCCAAGCCACAGCTGAGGGCAGCGTTTTCTAGACGAAAAATAATACTGAAGTCGTTCACTCCCTCCTTCAGTAATGCTTCATCATCAGGAGTCAATCTTGCAATACAGCCCTGCGACTACGCTGTCCTTGCAGCCATTGCCGTGTGGATGTAATTTTGGCTCCATTGATCTCTGACGTGTACCGGTCGCAAGACTCAATTTTCACTCCACTGTCTAATAGAAAGGCTTTGAGGTAACGAGAGATGTGTTGCCTCAATAGCTCCTGCTGATGTCTTCCCATGGAATGGAAACATTCCCCAGCCAGTTTGCCCAGCTCCTCGAATGTTGTATTAAAGTCCAAGGTGCGTTGGAATTTCCCCAGCGTCTCTTTAAGTTGATCACAAGATTCCGAAGGAATCTTTGGTAGAGGACTGATTTCCATTTTGTGAGTTTTGAAACCAAGCAGGGGGTCCAGCACCAAACAGGTCGCCAGGTCATCCGTGTCCGACAGCTCTTTCATACTCATTTTAGTCGTTCTTGCCATTGCTTCTCTGATCAGCTTGCTGGGAGTGCTTAATGTTAAAGGTTTAATTCGGTTGGATGGGTGAGTTGGTTTGGGTTAAAGTCTGAAGGTAGGTAGACAATTTGAAAGTAAGTTAAAAACAGGTAAGTAAAAGATGGTTACTTCTTTGTCTAAAATAAACATTTCTTAAGAATTCTGTTACTTCCCAGTTTTTTCAAAGTCAGAATGTAAGTTGTCTTGAGTATCTTCTTTAGTAGATGGTTCGGATCTGGAGTTAAGTAAACGATGGCTATTTTTTTGTTGGAATATTTTAAGAAGAGATAATCAATGAAAAAATTATTTAAATAATTTAGATTTGGAGGTGGTGAGAGGAGCTCTTAGGTCCCGGTACATCCACAGCCTGGCTCCTAAGCTGGACCAGGGGATGGAAATTTGGAGTGACAATTTGAAGGTAAGTAAAAAAATTTAAGTAAAAGATGGTTACTTATTTGTTGGAAATACAATTTAAGTTTCTTAAGAATTCTGTTAAGTCCCAGTTGTTCTTTTCGGAGTCAGAAGGTAAGTTGTCCTGAATATCTTTTTTAATAAATTTGTTTGGATCTGGAGTTAAGTAAACGATGGGTATTTTTTTGTTAGAATAATTTTTTAAGAAGGAATAGTTAAGATAATAATAAAAAGAAATTGGAGAAAAACTAGAAATAAATTTAATTAAAAAAATATGTAGAAAATTAGAGAGTTGAACAGTTAGAACGTTAAATGGTTAAAAAATAAAAAATAAAAAAATTCTAATGATTATAATAACTAAAGTACTAAAAATCATAACAGTAAAATAATAGTTGTTAGGTTTAATGGGGTTAATCCTTAATAAAAAGCTTTAGCTAAAACAGGATAGTTTTAGCAGTGTTACTTTCCCAGTTATGCTTAGATGACATTGTAGATATAACTGCACCGTACACGCACAGTGTTAGAAGATATTATTAAAAACTGTTACTGACTCGGCTCTGTAACTCCGCTGTTTAATGGAATCTGAACGTAATTTGCTGTAAGTTGTTTTATATATTTTTTAATTAAAAGGTTCGTGTGGAACAGATGTGTCGCGCGAGCACAACTAAAGCTGTTGGTTTTAGTGTAAATGATGAAGTGGATCAATATAGTATAGTAGATAGTTAAGATAATAATTTAATTTAAAAACTAGAAATAAATTTAATTCCAAAAATATGTAGAAAATTAGATGGTTAAAAGATAAAAAATAAAAAAATTCTAATGATTATAATGATTATAATAACTAAAGTACTAAAAATCATAACAGTAAAATAATAATTGTTAAGGTTTCTTTAAGAAGTACAGAATAACACAATAACACAGACATTGAGAAAAAACAAAAGAAAAACAACTAGAATAAGCCATGCTTGTCATGGCGGAGCTTCTGATGGTTGGAGGGAACAAGGATTTTTTTCGCCAGAGCTCGACTCCTTGAATCTCCGTAGCTCCCATTATGATGTCACCTCCAGAGATAACTAGAATAAGCCATGACATGCATGGCCTTCCGCGTCATTCTGGGGGCTGGAAAAACCAAGTTTATCTGCGCCAGAGCTCCGCCTACTTGGTTTTACCGGACATCTACGAATGGATAATATGTGAAATTCCTGTGTTCCATACACCGCACAACCTCAGGAATGCTTCACTACAAAACAGACAATGGTAAGTATTGCTGCAGACACTTACCGTGGGCCGTGTAGACAGGTCGAGACGTTTTGAGATTTTTTCGCGAGGGGAGTCATTATTCTGCATACACTTTACGGATATGGTGTTTTCCAATTTTTTTTGGATTAAAAGGTTTTTGTGTCAATATGTGGGTGCAAATATGTTTAAAATGTCTTCATCCATTTGTGTTAAATGTTTTTTCCGGGTTAATTACATGGTTATTTATTGGAAAAACACATTGTATAAGAAAGTACCAGAATCCTTTAGGGGGGGGGGACCAATCGGTGAATGCCGAATTATTTTACAGTTTATAGCTTGTTTATTTAGCTTTTATTTGTTATTTATTTATTGAATGCGTGGGCGCAGCAGGTATGGAGGCCAATTGTTTGTTGCGAGTCCAGTTTACAGCTGTGTGTCTGTGTGTGAGAAACAGTATCAGCGTCGCCATACATGCACGCTGTAATCTCCCCCAGTCAGCGTGTACCCACAAACTAATGGGAACACGCTGACTACGCTTTTATTTATTATTTATTTATTGAATGCGTGGCCGCAGCAGGTGTGGAGGCCAATTGTTTGTTGCGAGCCCAGTTTACAGCTGTGTGTGTGAGAAACAGTATCAGCATCGCCATACATGCACGCTGTAATCTCCCCCAGTCAGCGTGTACCCACAAACTAATGGAAACAATACTTGTAAGTAATGCGCCGGAACATTTATCCAGAGTCTATAATATTGTGTCTGTGACATTAAGTGTAGTTGTCTTTTCCTGTTTTAGTACGCCAGAGCTCCGCCTACTTGGTTCCACCAGACATCTATGAATGGATAATATGTGAAATTCCTGTGTTCCATACACCGCACAACCCCAGAAATGATTCACTACAAAACAGACAATAGTAAGTATTGCTGCAGACACTCATCGTGGGCCGTGTAGACAGGTCGTGCATTTCGATGTTTTTCGCGAGGGTAGTCATTATTCTACATAAACTTGTCGCCGATGGTGTTTTACCCATTTTCCACTTTTTTTGGATTAAAAGGCTTTTGTGTCAATATGTGGGTGCAAATATGTTTAAAATGTCTTTATCCATTTGTGTTAAATATTTTTTCCGGGTTAATTACATGGTTATTTATTGGAGAAACACACTGTATAAGAAAGTACCAGAATCCTTGGGGGGGCGGACCAATCGGTGAATGCAGAATTCTTTTACAGTTTAAAGCTTGTTTATTTAGCTTTTATTTGTTATTTATTTATTGAATGCGTGGGCGCAGCAGGTGTGGAGGCCAATTGTTTGTTGCGAGTCCAGTTTACAGCTGTGTGTCTGTGTGTGAGAAACAGTATCAGCGTCGCCATACATGCACGCTGTAATCTCCCCCAGTCAGCGTGTACCCACAAACTAATGGGAACAATACTTGTAAGTAATGCGCCGGAACATTTATCCAGAGTCTATAATATTGTGTCTGTGACATTAAGTGTAATTGTCTTTTCCTGTTTTAGTACTTGTCATCAAGACAATAAGGACGGCGTGGGTCTCTGCTTTATTTTAATGAATTGAAGGTACGGCATAATGATGTGTTTTATGTTTGTAAATGTTTTTAAACATTTTGATAAACTTGTTTAATAATTGTGTGACCTAATATGACATGTTTGTTTCATAGGGCTGCCTTCAGGCAGAATATTTAAGGTCACTGTTTTGTCCCACATTTAGATTTCATTTAGATTATTTGGCCTTGTTTAGAATTAGTTTCTTTCTGATTAATTGGTTTGATTTCTGGTTTCTTTGTTTTATTTTATTTTGTTCTTTGTTCTGTGGGCAATGTGCAATATGGTTGACGGGTACTGTGCAATCCTGGTTTAATGGCTTGAATATTGGTGAGTTATAGGCTCCATGAAGTAGAGGCCCTCCTCTGTCATTTCATTGTATAATATCGCTTGCAGTGATAATCCACTGGTGCAATCACACCAGTGTTGGGATTCTTAAAGTGTGCTGTGCTTGTTTTATGCATGATAATTTAGCTTTATTAAATTAGGCCTGGAGCCTTGAACTTCTCTCTTTTTAATCTGTTATTTAAAAAATTGGAGAAAAACTAGAAATAAATTTAATTAAAAAAATATATAGAAAATTAGAGAGTTGAACAGTTAGAAAGTTAAATGGTTACTACGTGTATTTACATACATATGTATCATATGTAACATAATGTATCTACATACATATACAACCTGTCCAAATACTTTATGACCTGAACTGTTTTATGGTCTGAACTGTGTTGACCTGAAAACTGTCAGACCCTTTTTATCACTTATTTACTCTCCAAAGAACTGAATGTATGTCTACTTATCTCCAAAGGAAACATATATAAATCAGTTGTCTGTGTTTAGATTCCTCTCTCAACCTGCGCCTACAGAACCAGTCTGAACTGGTTCTGAGAAACAGCCTTAGTCCTCCTATATAAGATGCTTGTATTTGACTGTCCTGAATCTTCACTCTGAAATCCCTGTGACTCTCTGTGTTGATCCTTTCTGCAGAAAGCCCCTATTAAAATACACGTAGATAACTTTGGTGTTTCCAGCCTCTTGTATTTCCAGATTTCCATCACACCCACACAGGTGCAGTTCGGTCCCCGAGCCACCCAGGGACCCCATATCCGCAGCAGAGCTTAAGCTCGGCACACAGGAGGTGCATGCAAAATCTGGTGGCTCTACCTCAGCCAGAAGTTCTATCTTTTGTCTCAGCTGCTGCCTCATCATCTAAAAATTCCATTTTCACATCTATTTGCATTGCCTACACCCCTGACATTATGGCCCATTTTGAGGTACTTCCTGTTGGCTGAGAGGGAAACAAAAAGCACGGACACGTTCAGCGGAATGCCAGCTGTCAGTCAAAAGTGGTTTCAAATCAATCGGACCTTGTGTGGTTGAAGACGCCTCAGAAATGTTATTCAGAAGGTGTCATCATCTAAAAATTCCATTTTCTCATCTATTTGCATTGCCTACCCCCCCTGACTTTAGGGCCCATTTTGGGGTCCTTCCTGTTGGCTCAGAGGGAAAAAAAAGCATGCCCACGTTCAGCGAGGTGCCAGCTGTCAGTCAAATGTGGTTTCAAATCAATCGGACCTCGTATGGTTGAAGAGGCCTCAGAAATGTTACTCAGAAGACCCCCATTGACTTAACATTGGTGACCTTCTGACCTCGCTAAACATCTAACCTTTAAAGCCCCACAAGTCATGAACGGTAAGAGCCACAGGGATGGGAGATAGTGTTCCTGAGAGCTCTGGGTCAGCTCTATCACATATGTCAGAATCAGATCGAGAGCTCACTGCTTTCTCTTGGAGTTCCAACAAGGTTGCAAATCCAATCGACCTAGCTCAATCTGAAATATTTTTTATGAATATTCTTCCTATCACAGGCTCTGAAAAACACTAAGTCTGAGGCCTCCCTTTATAACTCATCCTCACCTGTACCTACAGTGATGTAGCCACCTGTCTTTGATGCAGCACTCTACAAGCTTCCCTTTGGACTGGAAATCAGCCCACTCAGCCGTATGATAAGTGATACTTGTTAATTTATAAAAAAAACTGTTTTTTATTACTCTTAGGTGAATTTAAACCTTGTAGAAGTTTAATTAGAATCCGTTGGTGTTTGTTATTGATTTATTAGTTCCCCATTTCTCTCTAATTGTCCTTTAAGTGATTCAGTTTCATGTCTTTCCCCTAAGTGTTTTATACTTATTTATTTTGTGATAATATAGTTCAAATGCTTTTTTTCTTAATCAGAAATAATTTAGATTTTTGTGGCAATTGTAATTCGTCTGGGTAAAAGATTGATTTATTGTTAAAGAATAACTAAAGTGGTTTGGTTTTTATCTTTAATCCAATTGTTTTGTAACTTCTTCTTTGTGATAATGTTTTTAGTATTATATGATTAAAGAATGAATTTGATCATTCTGGAAATTTCATTAGGGTCCTGTTGCTGTTTGTGTAATTGTTTTAAAATCCGATCCCATAAACTGATAAGATTTGAAGTTTTTTTTCTTTTTAATTGCTATTTTTTTATTTTCTTCGTGATATCATCTATATGATGAGGAAAGCAGAGTCGGGGAGAGAAGCCTTTTTGTAAAATGAACTTTATACAATAAAAAAAAAGAAAAAAGAACATAGGGCCATCACAGGGCCTTGTTGGGGTTGATTAATATTTAAATCTGTACATTTTAATAACACTTTCAACAGTAAAACAAGTTTCTAATAATAATGCAAACAACAATAAATCCAACCGGATGCAAAACCCTAACCAAGACCAAATCTGTATATATATATATATATATATATATAGACACACAAACACACATGTTAAACTTTACAAATTTACAATCATTAATTCAATAGTAACAGTAATTTAACAAAAACAACATTATACTTCAGAAATGTTTTTATACACCCAGACTTTCTGTATGTTTGTGAGGCAATGTGAGAAATATTAACTTGCTTAATTTGAATTATTTACAATTAACGGTGGAGTTCCCATTTATCACAAGCGGTAGAATGAAATTAACCAGGAACATTAAAACCAGTGTAAACCAGTACACTAGTCATTGGTTTCTGGTGCATTCCTTTTTTCATTGAATATCTTGAAAATTGACGGTTTGATTCTGTCAATGACAACTGAACATTCTGACTTACTGGGGATAACATAGTCACTGCTTTTCTCTACTTCCAGGTCCTCTTCTCCGGAAGACGAAACCTCCATTCCCCTTTTCCGCTTCATGTGTCTCAACTCCTCCGCAGACAGTGACGAGCTGCTGTCAGGTTCATCATCGTACACTGGCTCGTCACTTTCCGAGCTTGTGTTTGTCGTGGTAAACCTGGCCAATCGAGGTTCTGGTGCCTTTTGACTGTCTTCACATGCGTCTCCAGTGGCCAGGTGGAGAGCCTTCACTCGCAACTCCCTGGTATGATAACAAGCTTCCTTATCAGGAAGAGCCACATAGAAACGTTCGGCCGTTTTCGGGTTGTGGCACATGGCTTTCGCCACCTGCCGTCTCTCTTTCTCTGTAAGGAACTTGTTCGCCTGGAAACCCATACAAAGAAATTAAAAATGGCCAGATTACAAATTAAAAATTCTATTTTAGGGTTATATTTCTTACTTGAGTGGCCACGCTGCTCCTGATTTTGGTGAAATCGATGGTGCCCTTCATCCCAGCATCCTGCCACGCTATATTCAGCAGGATGAGGGGCTTCACAATTGGGACGCCGAGGGGAGTATGAAAAACATAAGGGCAGTCCTTTGCCCTCAGGCAGCATTTACCCTGACATATTTGCTGTAGCCAATCATATTCCGTCTTTTCTAGGGAAAAGACGGCCTGGCCGAAGGAACGCACCGTCTTATGGTCATCAACCTTGGGAAATACAACACAGTGAGAGATGAGTGTTGTGTTTGGAGGGCATGTTTTAACAGTATGACATGGCCACCCCTGCTTAAAAATACTAACCATGACCTGGACGCGATTCCCATCCGACCAGACCTGACAATCATGAACATTCTCCCTCGTCATGTTGGTGAGTACAACTGACCGATGCCCTGTGATTATTGCCAAGTAGCCCATCAGATACCCGGTGAGTCTAGCATGGTCGGCCAAGTGGGACCCTGCGCCAGCTAAGCATTCTACAAAACATACCAAGATATATAATTAAAATACAGATATTTAAGAATGTAAGCTACCAAAGAAGAATGAATACAATATGATTGAATAAATCTACTTACCAAGCAACTCTGGAATTCGCTTTCTTGCAGCCAGCAAGAACTGAGATTCCTGCGAAGCCTTCACCTGATTATCTGTGAAAACAGTGGGACATGCACAACTAATGTATGAGGTTCCAAGTCCAAGTTTCTTTAGATGACAAGATATATACACAGGACATTCTCTGTTATGTTTAGAAAGTACACATTACCAGACTGGAAGACAGTGACAACATTTACCTGTCTTGTTTCGCATAACCTTTTGGCGGTGGACAACTACTTTTTTATGCACCTCGGTCTGTATCCTTTTCATTTCATAGGCTATTTTCTTGAAATCAGCTGGTGTCAGGCAACTTTGTATCGCAAAGGAGTTCTCCACATGTGTAAAGTACATCAGCACATTATTGATCATATTCCTGATCGTGGTTGGCGCATACCCCTTTTTCAGCAGGTGTGATGGCCATCTGTGGTAAAAGGAAGCCACAATTAAAAATTAGAAAAAATAATTTGTGCCTGGATAACTCTGAAACTTATAATTTTTTGATCAAGAAATATATGACATAAAAGATACGTACGTGCGCAGCTTTTCCATGCTGGTCAGAAATTTTAAGTCGTGGACAATGCTACTAACTGGCAGGCCAGCAGCCATGAACAGGCAGAATCGATGGGCATGACTCGATGCCTGATGGGCATTGTCCAGATCTTTCTTTCCGACTCTTGGCCCCAGGCGAAACTTCTTGTAGTCCTCCAGTATCTTTTCTGCATTAACAAAACAGTAAAACAATAGTTAAATCCCCCCCAAAAAAAATATAGAAAAAGGGAAAGAACCAACTAAGTGTAACGGTCTGTCTCCTCTCTCCCCGAAATTACAATTGGAAGAAAAAAGGAAAACTTACCAAATAGATTGTTTCTCCTTTTTCCCTTGCCGACTGCTTCCCCTTTTTGAGCTGACAGAGGTATACTGGCTACCAGTTTGCGTTCAGGTGTTCCGGATACGTTCTGTGGCAGTGATTTCAAAATGTTCTCCACCTTCAGCTCGAGCTGGCTCAACCGCTGTGCAAAATCATTGCACGTACAGCCACACGACTTTGTCCTTGACCCTTGCTCAGGGCTGGAAGTGATTTGGAGACTCGGAGTCTCGAGAGACATTTGCGGAGTCTCGAGAGACATTTGCGGAGCCTCGAGAGACATTTGCAGACCTCGAGAGATTTCGAGCCTCGAGAGACATTGAGCCTCAGAGACATTTCCGAGCCTCGAGAGACATTTGGAGTCTCGCGAGACATTTGGACTGCACTGGCGTTGAAGTGGTCAAGGGTTGACAATCAGGCAAGTCTGTGTCATCGCTATCACTCATCCTGAGGTTGAAGTCTTCATCAATCTCTGTCTCATCGACATTATCAGGCTGAGGACTGTGATCTACAATAAAGTGCAAAAGATTTAAATTGCAAACTTAAACCCTGTGGTTCCAAATTTCAATCTATATCATAACATTTGTGGTTGTTACACAGTAGACATAAAAAAATCTATACCGTTGAAAGCTCAAGTTTAATATGCGTATAGTTAGATAGAAAATTCAATAAGATGTGATGATGTAAGCCTTCTTATCAGTGCCCTTGTTAATAGGGAATCACAAGTAATATTAACACAAATTCAAAGTACCAAGTTCCTCAGGAGCGGTTCTGTCCAATGATGAGACCATAGGAATTTCGGGGCTGGACTGCCGCAGTGCTGAGAGTTCCAGGACGATGGCGGCCCTCTTGGCGTCCTTCATTAGAGGTGCTCGCTCCTATTAACATAGAATGACTTTTGATTATAACATTTAACAGACTTTAAATGGAAAAAAAAAATTAGAGTTACAACATATCTTACAGAAGTTTTCTTGTCCAATTAAAAACAATTGAATATGCTTACCTCTGCGGACGTCAAGGCGTGTGCCTCTTGCAGGTGTTTGTCCAGGCGTACCAGCTGCTTTTTATCACAAATGCTGCATGACAACCTCTTTGTAATTCTGTGGTAGGAAATAAAGAAATAATTTGTGCAGGCATAACGGTGTATCTAGGTATAATTATGAAAAAACGTTTCTGTTAATCTCACCGGGCATTTCCGTATTGCAGGAGGAGTTGCAACTCCTGTTTGTTTGTCACTTTATGTGACAGCAGCAGGTGTTGTTTTAGATTTGCATATGTGTTGGAACACAGTCCACACAATTTCCCCGTCTGTGGATAATTAAAAATAACACACCAAATTAAGGCTCTGTACCCTCAGCAAACTATTTTAAAGTACACTCCCTATTAATATCTACTCACCATCTTGGAAACCCGGTATTTTCTTTGAGCGGTAGGTGGTTTAGGGGGGTCTAAGAAGGACAAGTGTTTACAATGTTAAAACAGTGGAAAAAGGAGTACATTCAAACAATATAAACTTTTTCAGGGGAGTTAGGGTTAGGTGTGAAGAAAAGCCAGAACCCTTAATATTATTAAAGTGTTTTAATCAAACACCTCTTTTTCTGAAATGTCCCTCTCCATTGCTCTCGCAGGTGCAGCACTCACAGGTTTCATTTTCTTCCCCCGAAGTAGCTGGCTCCATAACAACAGGTGAATTCTTCCCCAGGTGAGATCTGACGAATAACTTCCACGTAAGCAACGTTACCCTCACCAGCAACGTACTTAGAGTTCGGGCTGCAATCATGGTTTATGAAGGCTGCAGGCCCAAGCCACAGCTGAGGGCAGTGTTTTCTAGACGAAAAAATAATACTGAAGTCGTTCACTCCCTCCTTCAGTAATGCTTCATCATCAGGAGTCAATCTTGCAATACAGCCCACCAGGACTGCGACACGCTGTCCTTGCAGCCATTGCCGTGTGGATGTAATTTTGGCTCCATTGATCTCTGACGTGTACCGGTCGCAAGACTCAATTTTCACTCCACTGTCTAATAGAAAGGCTTTGAGGTAACGAGAGATGTGTTGCCTCAATAGCTCCTGCTGATGTCTTCCCATGGAATGGAAACATTCCCCAGCCAGTTTGCCCAGCTCCTCGAATGTTGTATTAAAGTCCAAGGTGCGTTGGAATTTCACCAGCTTCTCTTTAAGTTGATCACAAGATTCCAAAGGAATCTTTGGTAGAGGACTGATTTCCATTTTGTGAGTTTTGAAACCAAGCAGGGGGTCCAGCACCAAACAGGTCGCCAGGTCATCCGTGTCCGACAGCTCTTTCATACTCATTTTAGTAGTTCTTGCCATTGCTTCTCTGATCAGCTTGCTGGGAGTGCTTAATGTTAAAGGTTTAATTCGGTTGGATGGGTGAGTTGGTTTGGGTTAAAGTCTGAAGTTAAAGTCTGAAGACAATTTGAAAGTAAGTTAAAAACAGGTAAGTAAAAGATGGTTACTTCTTTGTCTAAAATAAACATTTCTTAAGAATTCTGTTACTTCCCAGTTTTTTCAAAGTCAGAATGTAAGTTGTCTTGAGTATCTTCTTTAGTAGATGGTTCGGATCTGGAGTTAAGTAAACGATGGCTATTTTTTTGTTGGAATATTTTAAGAAGAGATAATCAATGAAAAAATTATTTAAATAATTTAGATTTGGAGGTGGTGAGAGGAGCTCTTAGGTCCCGGTACATCCACAGCCTGGCTCCTAAGCTGGACCAGGGGATGGAAATTTGGAGTGACAATTTGAAGGTAAGTAAAAAAATTTAAGTAAAAGATGGTTACTTATTTGTTGGAAATACAATTTAAGTTTCTTAAGAATTCTGTTAAGTCCCAGTTGTTCTTTTCGGAGTCAGAAGGTAAGTTGTCCTGAATATCTTTTTTAATAAATTTGTTTGGATCTGGAGTTAAGTAAACGATGGGTATTTTTTTGTTAGAATCATTTTTTAAGAAGGAATAGTTAAGATAATAATAAAAAGAAATTGGAGAAAAACTAGAAATAAATTTAATTAAAAAAATATGTAGAAAATTAGAGAGTTGAACAGTTAGAACGTTAAATGGTTAAAAAATAAAAAATAAAAAAATTCTAATGATTATAATAACTAAAGTACTAAAAATCATAACAGTAAAATAATAGTTGTTAAGGTTTCTTTAAGAAGTACAGAATAACACAATAACACAGACATTGAGAAAAAACAAAAGAAAAACAACTAGAATAAGCCATGCTTGTCATGGCGGAGCTTCTGATGGTTGGAGGGAACAAGGATTTTTTTCGCCAGAGCTCGACTCCTTGAATCTCCGTAGCTCCCATTATGATGTCACCTCCAGAGATAACTAGAATAAGCCATGACATGCATGGGCTTCCGCGTCATTCTGGGGGCTGGAAAAACCAAGTTTATCTGCGCCAGAACTCCGCCTACTTGGTTTTACCGGACATCTACGAATGGATAATATGTGAAATTCCTGTGTTCCATACACCGCACAACCCCAGAAATGATTCACTACAAAACAGACAATAGTAAGTATTGCTGCAGACACTTACCGTGGGCCGTGTAGACAGGTCGAGACGTTTTGAGATTTTTTCGCGAGGGGAGTCACTATTCTGCATACACTTTACGGATATGGTGTTTTCCAATTTTTTTTGGATTAAAAGGCTTTTGTGTCAATATGTGGGTGCAAATATGTTTAAAATGTCTTTATCCATTTGTGTTAAATATTTTTTTCGGGTTAATTACATGGTTATTTATTGGAGAAACACACTGTATAAGAAAGTACCAGAATCCTTTGGGGGGGGGCGGACCCATCGGTGAATGCAGAATTCTTTTACAGTTTAAAGCTTGTTTATTTAGCTTTTATTTGTTATTTATTTATTGAATGCGTGGGCGCAGCAGGTGTGGAGGCCAATTGTTTGTTGCGAGTCCAGTTTACAGCTGTGTGTCTGTGTGTGAGAAACAGTATCAGCGTCGCCATACATGCACGCTGTAATCTCCCCCAGTCAGCGTGTACCCACAAACTAATGGGAACAATACTTGTAAGTAATGCGCCGGAACATTTATCCAGAGTCTATAATATTGTGTCTGTGACATTAAGTGTAATTGTCTTTTCCTGTTTTAGTACTTGTCATCAAGACAATAAGGACGGCGTGGGTCTCTGCTTTATTTTAATGAATTGAAGGTACGGCATAATGATGTGTTTTATGTTTGTAAATGTTTTTAAACATTTTGATAAACTTGTTTAATAATTGTGTGACCTAATATGACATGTTTGTTTCATAGGGCTGCCTTCAGGCAGAATATTTAAGGTCACTGTTTTGTCCCACATTTAGATTTCATTTAGATTATTTGGCCTTGTTTAGAATTAGTTTCTTTCTGATTAATTGGTTTGATTTCTGGTTTCTTTGTTTTATTTTATTTTGTTCTTTGTTCTGTGGGCAATGTGCAATATGGTTGACGGGTACTGTGCAATCCTGGTTTAATGGCTTGAATATTGGTGAGTTATAGGCTCCATGAACTAGAGGCCCTCCTCTGTCATTTCATTGTATAATATGCTTGCAGTGATAATCCACTGGTGCAATCACACCAGTGTTGGGATTCTTAAAGTGTGCTGTGCTTGTTTTATGCATGATAATTTAGCTTTGTTAAATTAGGCCTGGAGCCTTGAACTTCTCTCTTTTTAATCTGTTATTTAAAAAATTGGAGAAAAACTAGAAATTAATTTAATTTAAAAAATATATAGAAAATTAGAGAGTTGAACAGTTAGAAAGTTAAATGGTTAAAAAATTAAAAATTATAATGATTATAATAACTAAAGTACTAAAACTCATCACAGTAAAATATAATAATTGTTAAGGTTTCTTTAAGAACTCTGTTACGTCTCAATTGTTCTATTCGGAATCAGATGGTAAGTTAGAGGTTCTGGAAAGAAGTTGGTTAGTTTTTAGGTTTTTACAGAATAACACAATAACACAGACATTGAGAAAAAACAAAAGAAAAACAACTAGAATAAGCCATGCTTGTCATGGCGGAGCTTCTGATGGTTGGAGGGAACAAGGATTTTTTTCGCCAGAGCTCGACTCCTTGAATCTCCGTAGCTCCCATTATGATGTCACCTCCAGAGATAACTAGAATAAGCCATGACAAGCATGGGCTTCCGCGTCATTCTGGGGGCTGGAAAAACCATGTTTATCTGCGCCAGAGCTCCGCCTACTTGGTTCCACCAGACATCTACGAATGGATAATATGTGAAATTCCTGTGTTCCATACGCTGCACAACCCCAGAAATGATTCACTACAAAACAGACAATAGTAACTATTGCTGCAGTTTTTCGCGAGGGTAGTCATTATTCTACAAACACTTGTCGCTGATGGTGTTTTACTCATTTTCCACTTTTTCTTGAATTAAAAGGTTTTTGTGTCAATAATTGGGTGCAAAGATGTTTAAAATGTCTTTATCCATTTGTGTTAAATGTTTTTGCCGAGTTATTAAATGGTTATTTATTGGAAAAACACATTGTATCAGGAAGTCCCACAATCCTTTGCGGGTGGTGGGCCAATCGGTGAAGGCCGAATTCTTTTTAAGTTTAAAGCTTGTTAATTTATATAAAAACAGTTTTTATTACTCTTGGGTGAATTTAAACCTTGCAGAAGTTTAATTAGGATCCTGTTATTTGATTTATTAGTTCCCCATGTCTTTCCCCCGACACTAACCCTGAATTTAGTTTTCAACAAAACAATATGCATTTTCAGACAGTTACTTTCTTTATCCATTTTTCAACTGTATATAGTATTGGTATACATGGTATTCAGGTACAGTGTGCAATGCATAGAAAGAACAACAAACATCAAATAGTGCTCACTCCAAGAGAAAAAGAGGGGGGATAAGAATAAGAATAAATGATTGATTACATACATAATTAATTAAATTAAAAGAAGAAAGAAGAAAGAAGAAAGAAGAAAGAAGAAAGAAAAATAAGTAAAATGAAACTAAAACCAAGGATGAAGAAATAGTAATTGTCCACTCCTGAATGTTGTATCATAGGTGCTATATATGCTTTTCAGAGAGGATGGTGTATAATGTGTGTGAATAGGGAGAGTCAACAGATAACCGCCCAACCAGAGGCCCGAGCAACATAAATTAGTAACCCTCATTGTATCAATAACGCCAAGACAGGACCCCATCGTTTAGTAAAGATAGACTTTTGGAGCCTTAATGAATATGTGATTTGCTCCATTTGGTAGATGTCCCATACTTTTTGGGTCCATATATTGTATGTGGGGGGGTCTGGTTTTAACCATTTGATGGTTATACACTTCACTGCTGCTATGAGTAGTATGTTTAGCAGGTATTTGTTGGCCCTCCCGTCCAGGCCTTCAGGCAACGCTCCCAATAGTGCTACTGTGGGGTCTTGTGGGATGTCCTGCTGGAATGTCTCTTTGAGGGCATCAAAGACTTCTCTCCAGTATGTGTTAAACTTAGGGCAGAGCCAGAATATATGTGTGTGATTGGCAGCACGTGTTCCACAGTTCCGCCAACACAAGTTGGAATGCGTCGGGCCCATCTTGGCTAATATTTCTGGTGTTCTGAAGAATCTGGTAATTATTTTCCATTTAAATTCCCTCCAAGTGTTTGAATTTGTAACTAGGTGTGCCTCTGTGCACATCCCCTCCCAGGTATTCTGTGGTATGACCATGTTCATTTCCGCCTCCCATCTCTGCTTTGAAAAGTAAGTTTTATGACCTGTATCTACATACATATACAACCTGTCCAAATACTTTATGACCTGAACTGTTTTATGGTCTGAACTGTGTTGACCTGAAAACTGTCAGACCCTTTTTATCACTTATTTACTCTCCAAAGAACTGAATGTATGTCTACTTATCTCCAAAGGAAACATATGTAAATCAGTTGTCTGTGTTTAGATTCCTCTCTCAACCTGCGCCTACAGAACCAGTCTGAACTGGTTCTGAGAAACAGCCTTAGTCCTCCTATATAAGATGCTTGTATTTGACTGTCCTGAATCTTCACTCTGAAATCCCTGTGACTCTCTGTGTTGATCCTTTCTGCAGAAAGCCCCTATTAAAATACACGTAGATAACTTTGGTGTTTCCAGCCTCTTGTATTTCCAGATTTCCATCACACCCACACAGGTGCAGTTCGGTCCCCGAGCCACCCAGGGACCCCATATCCGCAGCAGAGCTTAAGCTCGGCACACAGGAGATGCATGCAAAATCTGGTGGCTCTACCTCAGCCAGAAGTTCTATCTTTTGTCTCAGCTGCTGCCTCATCATCTAAAAATTCCATATTCTCATCTATTTGCATTGCCTACACCCCTGACTTTAGGGCCCATTTTGGGGTCCTTCCTGTTGGCTCAGAGGGAAATAAAAAGCACGCACACGTTCAGCAGGATGCCAGCTATCAGTCAAAAGTGGGTTCAAATCAATCGGACCTCGTATGGTTGAACAGCCTCAGAAATATTACTCAGACGGTGTCGTCATCTAAAAATTCCATTTTCACATCTATTTGCATTGCCTACACCCCTGACATTATGGCCCATTTTGAGGTACTTCCTGTTGGCTGAGAGGGAAACAAAAAGCACGGACACGTTCAGCGGAATGCCAGCTGTCAGTCAAAAGTGGTTTCAAATCAATCGGACCTTGTGTGGTTGAAGACGCCTCAGAAATGTTATTCAGAAGGTGTCATCATCTAAAAATTCCATTTTCTCATCTATTTGCATTGCCTACCCCCCCTGACTTTAGGGCCCATTTTGGGGTCCTTCCTGTTGGCTCAGAGGAAACAAAAAGCATGCC
>NC_061487.1:0-776 GCF_022539355.2 Hippoglossus stenolepis | reverse complement strand
TGAGAATATGGAATTGTGATGCAAATATGTGAGGAAGTTTTACCTTCCATCACCTGAAGCATTGAGGGAAGGAGGACACTGAGGGCACCGTTGTATTCGTGTGATCGAGGGCTTTCAGGTGGACTAGATCCCATGTGTCTATCCCTCATCGTTGCAGAGTTGGCTCCAGAAAAGCGCCACCTAGATGGCGCTGACATATGTAATACAACTCTTTGAGAGCTTTCCAACCATGTCTGTCCCAAATCCCTCACTGCTTCTGTCAAAGAGATACAGCCCTTAACGAGGTGCAAAATCTCACAATTTGGCGCCCCCTAGCGCCGCCCAGGAAAGACGTACACCTTTGCTTTTACCGCTCAGTCATTCAGGACGCCAAGGCCTTTCCGCAGATGTCTTGAATGTGACTGTACGACCCAGGATGACAAAGTTGGAAACCCCAGCCTGAGTCAGACAGATGGTCTTGGGGGCAGTAAGTCTTCATGGTACTGATTGCATTTGCAAACTCTTTGGAGCTCCAAGAGAAAGCAGTGAGCTCTCGATCTGATTCTGACATATGTGATAGAGCTGACCCAGAGCTCTCAGGAACACTATCTCCCATCCCTGTGGCTCTTACCGTTCATGACTTGTGGGGCTTTAAAGGTTAGATGTTTAGCGAGGTCAGAAGGTCACCAATGTTAAGTCAATGGGGGTCTTCTGAGTAACATTTCTGAGGCCTCTTCAACCATACGAGGTCCGATTGATTTGAAACCACATTTGACTGACAGCTGGCACCTCGCTGA
>NC_061486.1:28892801-28897756 GCF_022539355.2 Hippoglossus stenolepis | reverse complement strand
CTCAAATAGCAGAACTACCCTCTGCTGTTTGCAAAGAGAAGTGAAAAGGCTTACAGCACCTGGTATTCCCAGGCAGTCTCCCATCCAAGTACTAACCAGGTCCGACCCTGCTTAGCATCCGAGATCAGACGAGATCGGGCGTGTTCAGGTTGGTATGGCCGTAAGCGAAAGTTTCCACCCACAATACCGTATTTATACATGTGAATAAATCAGGGGAAATGTTCACGAAAACAAAATGAAGGTGCAATTTTGTCATAATATTGTGTGACAACCATGGAGTTGTCCTGCTGTGGTGTTGTGCTGGTGTGTGTTTCAGGTTCCTGTAGGCGGAGTCAGACCTTAGTAATCAGCAGTGATATGGCACACCTGTGCTGACCAGTATTTAAGAGGGCTGCAGACTGGGCTCTCCCCTCTGTCTGCTCTCTCCTTCACCAGGTCTGCCACCACATGGACATGGCAGCGGCAGCATGGCGTTTGTGGGATTCTTATTTTTATACACACATCCACACACTACAGACAGAACTGATTACCATGTTTACTTAAAGTAAGTTTTCTTTGTAAATAAATACTTCAACTGCTGCAATTTGTGACATTCCTCCATTCTTGTTACACAACAAGAGCCCATGTGTTACAAGTGGGGGCTCGTCCGGGATCCAGATCCAGGTTTGTTTCTCATTCTTTTGTACTGAGAAAGTTATAGGCCTCTAGTATATTTTCCCCCTGGAATAGTAGTGTTAGTTGTTGCCTGTGTGTCCAGGTTGTGTGATAACTTTAGGGTGTGAATGTAGTACTTTTAGCTTACATCTGTTGTACTAATTGTATTAATTATCAGGCACTAATCAGGAGGAAGTTTGGCTATCAGGTATTAAAACACTACAGTGGTTTTGAAGTGAGGGTCCTCAGTTGGACAAAAGCCAAAGAATTTCAGACATAGCAGAGGATGGTTTATTTAAACAGTTTGTTCCTGGTGTGAGGCATAAAGGGATTTACCTTTGGAGTTACCTTTCCTGGTAGGAATAAGCAACAGTATCTCTCTCGGGGGGCCTGTTGGTTTGTTGTTTTTGTTTGTTGTTTTTGGTGCATAAACATGATTTGACTTTGTGTCTTGGGTACACGTCCATGTCCGTCTGGTGAGTAACAGCATAGCTGGGGCTTTACCTGGTCATTGGTTTTGTGTTTAAAACACCTATCATGAAATGCATGAAGACTAGGGTCCAGAGAATGTAGTTAGCATTGGTTAGGCAGATAGTCAGGGGAGAGGTATTCCAAAGGTGAATTAAAAAAAAAAAATAGTTTTATTAAATAAATAAAGTTACACCAGGTTTTAAACTGTGTTCAGTAAGCCTGGCCTGAACTGGAGGGCAGTGATTTAGTAACTTGGGATTGGCTTTGTCTTCACCAGTTCATTATCTGGGTTTGTTCTTTTGAAAAGATGGCTACCATGGAGGATTTTGTGCAGTGTCCAAGTGTGGAGGTGCTAGGAAAATGTACCAGGGAGCAGTTGCTAAAAATTAGAGCATTATGAAATGGAGCTTCCTAAGAGAGTTCGTAAGGAAGTAATGCACTCCACTTTAAGGGCCCAGTTAGGAAATATCTGTGTTTTGCCAGTGTTACCCCCTTCTGTTTGTTCCAGAGATGAGGTTGTAACTGATGAGGAAGTAGCTGCCAGACCAAGGTGAAAGGGTAGTACAATTTTTTTTTTTTGTCTGACTTTGGTGACCTAACATTTGAACAGAAGAAAGAAATTATGTTGCTACATCACCAACAGGAGAGTGAAGCACGCGCCCATGAAGAGCAGGTTCATGCCAGGGAGCAAGAATGGGAGTTTGAACGGTTAAAGGTAACTACTAAGCTGCGTGAGGCTGAACAACAGCATGAGAGGTACAGGTTGGATCTGATTAAAGATGGTAAGGTTTCTCCAGTTTCTCCAACAGTGTCCACAGATAATTTTGATGTAGTTTATAATTTAAGGTTACTACCAAAATTTTGTGAGAAGGATGTGGATACTTTCTTTGGTCTTTTTGAGCGAGTTGTGTGCTGTATAGGGGAATGGGTATGCAACTGTTTTCTGCTCCTTTGCATCGTTTTTGGTTGTCTTGCTCTTTAGTGAAGGGGGAGGTGTCCAGGGGAGTCCGGCCATCATTACCTGTTCCAGGAGTGGCGATCATCCTAGGGAATGATCTGGCTGGCAACAGAGTATGGCCTGATCTGCTTCCTTCACTGGTAGCTTGTTCTACACCAGTAGTGAGGGAACCTGCTGACCCAGAGGTATTTCCAGCCTGTGCAGTAACCTGAGCACAGACTGGTAAAGAGAAAAAAAATTGAAGTTATTTCTGAGGATGTTGTGTTGCTGCCTGTTGTTCCTTTGTCTGTCTCTCGTTGTGATTTGATAAACCAGCAGCAAGAGGATCCTTTTCTATTGGAGCTTCTCTCTCAGGTGCGCCCTGTAACAGCAAAGGTGGGTAATTTTACCCAAAGGTTAAATTCCAGTGGTCAAATCGATGTCAGAAAGCCTTTAATGATGTGAATGATGTTTTACCCTGTTAAAAGGTTTTTTGTAGTACTTTTTCTTTACACTTGAGGGTTAAGGGCAGAGGATGTCACACCTTGTTAAAGCCCTATGAGACAAATTGTGATTTGTGAATATGGGCTATAGAAATAAAATTTGATTGATGGAAATCTTGGCTAACTTGTGCTCCTGTGCTTGCAGCTCCACAGTTGGAGAAGCTGTGTTGTTGGCCGGTGGATTAGGTATCGGTAGATAGGTACTTTAACATCCTGGTAAGCAATTTAAATTTATTGAGTAGTTGTTGATCAGTAGTGTAAAATTGTGAAGCGTCCAAGAACATGTTGCATTTTGATTTAAACATGCTTATAGTTGATACTTCACCAGTGGGACGGTCCTTTGCACTCCACCTATAGGACCCTGTTCTTATGGAGGGGGTGTGACAACCCTGGAGTTGTCCTGCTGTGGTGTTGTGCTTGTGTGTGTTTCAGGTTCCTGTAGGCGGAGTCAGACCTTAGTAATCAGCAGTGATATGGCACACCTGTGCTGACCAGTATTTAAGAGGGCTGCAGACTGGGCTCTCCCCTCTGTCTGCTCTCTCCTTCACCAGGTCTGCCACCACATGGACATGGCAGCATGGCGTTTGTGGGATTCTTATTTTTATACACACATCCACACACTACAGACAGAACTGATTACCATGTTTACTTTAAGTTAGTTTTCTTTGTAAATACTTCAACTGCTGCAATTTGTGACCTTCCTCCTTGTTACACAACAAGAGCCAATGTGTAACAATTGCAAGGAAAAAAATCCTTAGAACATTCAATCATTAACTTCAGTAATGTTGTCGAGGTTTAATTTACTGGATTTCCCTTGATACTGAGTAAACTCCCTGCTCTTTCCACCCTCTGCTGTTTGCAAAGAGAAGTGGAAAAAGCTTACAGCACCTGGTATTTCCAGGCAGTCTCCCATCGAAGTACTAACCAGGCCCGACACTGCTTAGCTTCCGAGATCGGGCGTGTTTTTTTTCTTTTATCAAAAATACATTGCATGTTATACTTTTTTTTACTACTCTGCCCTTACCTATATACATGATTTCTGACTTGTCTATGTTCACTTTTGCCCCTGATGCCCTACCATACAACTCTACACTGTCTAATATCTCCTCCACGCTTTCCATGTCCTTTACTGTTATTGTTGTGTCGTCTGCATACTGATATAATGTGCTCACCTTCCCACCTGGCAACTCTATGCCCTTGATTATTTTTTTCATTCTGCAACCGCAGTGCCGCTAAAGGCTCTGCTGACACAGAGTAAAGGCGAAATACTTGTTTAAACACAGGCTGCATTTTATGTGCTTCCTGCTGCATTCTCTCGCATAGTGCCCCTGGACTCCGCATCTGTGACATGTGAAGTCCGGGCATTCCCTCAATATATGTCCCAGCTGTACACACATCCTGCATACTCTTTCTTGCTTGTCATGGATGACTCTAAAGTATTCCGCACCCAGCGCAGTGTTAAATTTAGCTGAGTACGGCAGTGACTGAACCTGATTATTGAACTTTACCTTGAGAAATCTTGTCCCGTCTGCTACGTTTGTACTTGGCCACATCCGTCTCTTGATTGGTGACGCAGCCGAGACTCCCCAGCCTTGCAGCTTCTCCAGGATCTCCCGATCTTCTACGTAGAACAGCAAGTTGAGAAACGACACCACCATCTCATCGTTGGTCAGCTCCCTGGCGTGTACCCTGGTGTCCCCGATCTTAAATCCTTCCATCAGTCTCTCCTTCCCTCTCGGATGGCTCATTGTCATTTCATACTTATTTGCCAAGATGAAACGGCAGGCCACGAGTCCGCCGCAGAGCTCGTGCGCACACACTTCATAAGCTCCATCGCGCTTATTGAATTTACTCCTATCTCCACATTCACCGTCAGCTTCCTTTCATTCCTCTCCGTCCCGATATTTTCCAAACTCTTTTTCGTTCGTTTTCAGTCTGTTGTCTTGCTCATTTGTCGTTATTCTGTTCCGTGTCCGATCATTATTAAGGTCTGTCATTTTTTTAAACAAAAAGCGCCCCAAAAACGGGGGTTTAAAGAGGGAAAATTCCCCCAAACAGTGAAACAGTTATTTAAATGAACTTAGAAAGTCTTTTCTCGTAGAAAAACGAAAGGAGAGGGATGGGGGAAAAAACAAAAAAGGAGAGCAGAGTCACCCGCGGTGCTCCACGTTTTCAATACTCGAATAGTCAGCTGACAGTCACACATGTGCAGTTCAGGGTGGTATGGCCGTAAGCGAATGATTTTTTTTCCCACTAGTTCCATATCTGTTTCTGATCCTACCGTTTGTGATTCGTGGGACTCCTCGTCTGTCTCTGTGGGAGTCACTCCTCTCCCCCGTCTCGTCGTTTCCTCTCCTCCCTTGTCTTCAGGTCTCCTTTCTCCTCTCTGT
>NC_061486.1:28879939-28892701 GCF_022539355.2 Hippoglossus stenolepis | reverse complement strand
TTCATACTGTTGTTGTGCCATAATGCATCAACGTGATACCATAAAATGGTGTGCCTTTCGGCATTCAATAAATTTGGTTATCAAGATAAAAATATTAAATATTAATATTTTATTATTAATATTAAATAATAACTTTAATTAATTAAAGTTACCTCGGGGCACCACCCTTCAAAGGAAGTGAAAAGATAGCCAATTTATTGATTAAGTCTCATAAAGGTTCTAACTACAAATTTGGAACTCTGATTAACAATTAAATTAATAACTATAACCAAAATTACCATATAGATAGTTAGCTAAGTTGAAAGATATGGGGTTCTTGACAGTGTAGAGGTTGGCGAAATTCACTTATGCAACATTAATGGAAAAACATTTGTGAAAGGAAAACATTTATTATGAATATAATAAAGTATAAAAACACAAATTACTAACGGTCTAATTGCTAAACAAAGATAGGTATGTGTGTATACATGTGTGTGTGTCTGTGTGAGTCAGCGTGCTTTCAAGATGGTGGCTGGCCAAAGAGATAACACCCTTCCCCCACCTATTGGAATGTTTACGACCTGTAGAGCTAATGAGGTGAAGAGTTATGCGTGTGTCTGTGTGTGTGCCAAATTAGAGGAAGTTACTAGATTGGATGCAACGAAAGACTGTGAAGAGCATAACAGACTAACATTACTTTCTCAATAACTTGTACCCAAAATACCACAACACCACAAATCAAACTTATACACCTCACACAGAATCGAATAAACAGTCTTGCTTAGCCTAGTATAATTATTAAGCCCAGTTGTGTTACCAGTCCGTGGAAAGGGGAAAACGGAAGTTGCTGTGCAGTTCGCAGTTTTGTGTCGTCTTGCTGGTTTCGGTTGAGTTCAGTTCAGTTGCTGAAGTTTGCCAGCAGGACATCGAGTCGCTGCTAGGACGTTGGTAGAGCTTGGAGGGCGAGGAGGTTTCCTTGGTGAGATGAGCTGGAAGCTGCACCTTTGTGCTCCTCTCGAAGAGTTGGATGGGAAGAGAAGATGTGAGCTGGAGAAGAGGCTCCACAGCCTTCCCTCCTGTGGAAGGATCGTAGGAAGAGGCAGAAGAGGCTCAACAGCCTTCTCTCCTTAGAGGGGTTTTAGCAAGATAGAGATCGAGCGAGAACCTAGCTTATATTGGCCCGGTGACCTCACAGGTCATGGGGTCCAGAGTGACCAATGGGAGTTGAAACCTGTGTCCCTGGGGGGGGGTTTCCACCCCTCTGTGTGAAGTTGATGCCCTCTGGGACATTGAGTTCCTTGCTCTGGTTTTTAATGGCCCCTGGGAGACGGAGTCCTGGGGGAACATGCGGCTTCAGGGTTTGATGGCACATGTAGGCCGAAGTGTGGTTTCACACAAAACCATGGCCCAACATCCCCCCTTCGTTCTCAGGATCGCACCTGACGTGGGTTCCTGAGGCGAGCACATGTTTAGTCCAAAGCTGGAAAAGTCAATTGTCAGTTCATTTGGATTGTCACATCTGGGCATTTGTGTATACTATCTAGTTTGGCTAAGCAAGATTCAAATTAGACAAATAATTCAGATTACAATGACAGTACAATATGAATAACCTGTGCTCTTCACTAGGTTAGGGAGAAAAGGAAGAAATAAGACATTGTAAATTGTAAGATAAGATGCAGAGAGAGTGGCACGTACAATGATAAGGTCATTTTTGGAATGTCCAAGAGTTTTGTTCACTCATGGAATCCTACTCAATGTAGTACTCAGTCTGATCTGTTAGACTTAACAATTTTAATCTTCAGCAGGTTTTCCTGCGGAAGGTTGTCATAATTTTTCAAAGTCTCAAAATCCAAATGACTGTATCATTGTTCCTGTAAGAATATGCTAATGTCCTAACATGTGGTATGGACTTCATTATTATGAAATGGAAAGTAGTCGATCCAAACATATTTACAAAGTTGGCAGTGGTATATAAGTTTAATCAGAATTTAGGTTTTGAAGTTTGCTGCTGTTGCTAACAAAACAGTTTTCCTATTAACTGCAAGAAACTTAACACCTACTGTCAGTACAGGAGTTAACTGTGTTGGTTATGGCCGTGAGAAGCGAGCTCTGGATCGCCTGTGTCGTGGCTCAGGGCCGTAACGCTCTGGGGAGCCAGAGTCCAGGAGGACTTCAGAGGCGCTGTCACTGTGTGCTCGGTCATAACCATATTTTAAACTGTACTCAGAGACGCTGTCGTCATCTTCTGAGTAGTGGTCAGTTGTCTGAGCCAGAATTTCAGAGTATGGCTTCCTACAGCTTCTACTGTGGGAATGCCTATCTCTGGGAAGCTGGTGGACATGGCGTGTACGCTCAGTGTCCCTACGCTGCCTGTTGTCACCCCCCTTCGTTTTGTTTTGAGGGTGAAGTTTTGAGGCAGCGGATGAATTTGGCACCATGCTGTTTGTTTTGTGAGGCTCGGTTGCACCTACTGTAGCCTTGAAAGTGATAACAGTTTCCCAAGCCACCTGTGTCATCTTTCTGATCTGCTGCATTGAAGGTTTCCCTTGCTGTGTCATCAGTACAACATGTGTGCGTATACATGGATGTAAGTTACGTAAGAACATGGACTTGAAGGTGGGATTTTCTTCTAGGCCTGGTGCGTTCTTTCCCTGAAAATAAACATGCCTCAAACGTCGAAAATAATCTTTGGGATTTTCGCGACGTGAATGTTTAGTTTGGGATGCTGTAACAATGGATGTGATCTCGTCAGCAGTAGAAGAGAATTCCTCGACTAGTACTTGACGGAGCTCTGTGTAGTTACTTGTGACACTGGAAGGAAGTGACTGAATTAACTTGTGAACCGCTGTAGAGCTGGTTTTTAACACAAGTCTAACCTTCTCTCTTTCTGTTGCATTTGGCACATCACTTAAGCTGAGATCTAGTTCTCTAAAGTAATTATCAATGTTGTTATCACAGTTGTCTGGATCAAATTGTTCAATATCTTTAGCTAGAAACTCGAGCAAATCAAAGCGAGGACACTGTGAGGTCCGGGCACGTGCATCACCTGCTCCAGGTTTCTCTGGCTGAGGGGGAGGTGCTAAAACATCTTGAAAGGTTGAAGTCCCCCCTTTGGAGAGTTGTACACGGAAAAATGTGTCATGCATCAGTGGATGAGAAGCATATGAGGCACAATGTGTTCTTGAGGGTAAACTACATATGTCATCAATGTCAGTGTCAGAGTCAGGGAGATGGGAAGTTAGGATGCTGTTTCCTCTTCCTGTCAGTGGAGGATCAGGAGGTGACTTAATTCCGAAGACTTAGGGTCGGATGGGATTCTGTCCCATCTTGGGAGTGAAGAGGGAGTTAACCGTACACTATTGGAGGAGTGTGAATCGGAATAACCAGAATCGCATTGGTTCAAAAACTGATGTGAGGCCGGGCCTTCTAATCTAAGTTTTAACAATTCCTCCTTGTGTGAAATGAGATCTGACTCTGCTGAGTGCAGGTCTCCTAAATAGTGCAGGGCTTTCTTACTAGCAGTTTGAACCTCCTGGAAAAGAAAAGCATTTTGCGCTCTTAGGGCATTTACCTCCTGTTCCATGGCTGCTTTGCTCTGACAGGCAAGGTTGATTTGCCTGTGGAAATTTAGAATCATGCATCTCAACAATGGACCCTTTGATGCTGTTTGTGCATCACACCTGTCGTTAAGTAGAGAATCTATTTCTTTATTACACTCACTGAAGTTCAACTTGCTGATGAATTCGGGATAGCCAGGGGTCAGGCTCTGTGCTATGGAAGAAACAAATTGTTCTACACAGGGGTTCTCCATTGTTGGTTCTGAAATTGAAAATTAGATTTACAAGTTTATAAATCAAAAAGCAGTGTGGTTGGCTTTGGTGTTGCACTGGCAGACACCTTGTAGTGTGGATTTGGTCGTACACTAGCCTAACCAAAACTATGGTGGGTAAAACAGTTCACCAAACTTTTAATCACTAACTGATATGCAGGGCAGTAACAGTTAGGGGTTCTATAAATTCACAGGGCTGGAAGCACGCTGTGGCTCTTTCTCAGGTTCTCTTATCCAACTTGGGCTGATATGCTTGGCAGTAACAGCCAGGTACAAGCTCTGTTACATAGGGCCGGTGGCGCGCTATGTCTTAATTCAAAAGCACTTAACAGTTACAGGAAATTTCACAGCTTGACCAGTTAACATTGAATATGTGATATTCAAATGTTAAAAGAAATTCTTAAAATTTCAACAACGAATATTCAACTGGAGTTATTAGCAACGATAGCAATCTTTTAGCGTAACACTATGAGGACCTAAAATGGTAGTTATGAATAATTAATTATTAATAAACATTTAATTTATGAATAAATTAAATTTCACCACAATGCACTTGTTTGTAAATACGGTTGAATGTCTACTCCGGTGGCAGACTAGTGGAATTGAATTCAAACCTTTGGCTTGACTGAAAATTCAAAATTCCACTTATTTCTAGCGTTGGCCAAAAATGAAAAGAAATTAATATTGCATAATCATGAATTTTTCAACTGTACTCTCCCTCACGCGGGGGCACCATTTATGTTAGCCAAAAATGGAAGAGGAAGAAACAATTAATGTTACATAATTATGAATTTTTTTGCCAACTGTACTCCGTCCACCCAGGGACGCCATTAATGTTGGAAAAAATATTATTAAAAATAAAAATTACTAATTGCTAATTAAATAACAATTAATGTTGCATAATTATGAATTTTTGCCAACTGTACTCTGCCCACCCAGGGACGCCATTAATGTTGTGCCATAATGCATCAAACGTGATACCATAAAATGGTGTGCCTTTCGGCATTCAATAAATTTGGTTATCAAGATAAAAATATTAAATATTAATATTTTATTATTAATATTAAATAATAACTTTAATTGATTAAAGTTACCTCGGGGCACCACCCTTCAAAGGAAGTGAAAAGATAGCCAATTTATTGATTAAGTCTCATAAAGGTTCTAACTACAAATTTGGAACTCTGATTAACAATTAAATTAATAACTATAACCAAAATTACCATATAGATAGTTAGCTAAGTTGAAAGATATGGGGTTCTTGACAGTGTAGAGGTTGGCGAAATTCACTTATGCAACATTAATGGAAAAACATTTGTGAAAGGAAAACATTTATTATGAATATAATAAAGTATAAAAACACAAATTACTAACGGTCTAATTGCTAAACAAAGATAGGTATGTGTGTATACATGTGTGTGTGTCTGTGTGAGTCAGCGTGCTTTCAAGATGGTGGCTGGCCAAAGAGATAACACCCTTCCCCCACCTATTGGAATGTTTACGACCTGTAGAGCTAATGAGGTGAAGAGTTATGCGTGTGTCTGTGTGTGTGCCAAATTAGAGGAAGTTACTAGATTGGATGCAACGAAAGACTGTGAAGAGCATAACAGACTAACATTACTTTCTCAATAACTTGTACCCAAAATACCACAACACCACAAATCAAACTTATACACCTCACACAGAATCGAATAAACAGTCTTGCTTAGCCTAGTATAATTATTAAGCCCAGTTGTGTTACCAGTCCGTGGAAAGGGGAAAACGGAAGTTGCTGTGCAGTTCGCAGTTTTGTGTCGTCTTGCTGGTTTCGGTTGAGTTCAGTTCAGTTGCTGAAGTTTGCCAGCAGGACATCGAGTCGCTGCTAGGACGTTGGTAGAGCTTGGAGGCGAGGAGGTTTCCTTGGTGAGATGAGCTGGAAGCTGCACCTTTGTGCTCCTCTCGAAGAGTTGGATGGGAAGAGAAGATGTGAGCTGGAGAAGAGGCTCCACAGCCTTCCCTCCTGTGGAAGGATCGTAGGAAGAGGCAGAAGAGGCTCAACAGCCTTCTCTCCTTAGAGGGGTTTAGCAAGAGAGAGCCTGAGCTGGAGAACCTAGCTTATATTGGCCCGGTGACCTCACAGGTCATGGGGTCCAGAGTGACCAATGGGAGTTGAAACCTGTGTCCCTGGGGGGGGGTTTCCACCCCTCTGTGTGAAGTTGATGCCCTCTGGGACATTGAGTTCCTTGCTCTGGTTTTTAATGGCCCCTGGGAGACGGAGTCCTGGGGGAACATGCGGCTTCAGGGTTTGATGGCACATGTAGGCCGAAGTGTGGTTTCACACAAAACCATGGCCCAACACTGTCCTTCATGATTCTGCTGTGACAAGCTATGACAAGTACGTAACATGTCTCGCTAATGATCTGAAAGAAGCGATGGAGATTGCCCAAGATCATGCTGAAAAAGGGCAGTACAGACATGCACAGTTGCACAACAGGAAAATGAAAGGTTCCAACATTAACATCGGTGACAGAGTTCTCATGGCCAACAGGAAAGACAGAGGTAAATACAAGCTCGGGAATACACAGTCCCCACGGAATAAACTTGACGAATTGTAGGGGAATATTCGCTTCCTCCAGGACTATAGAGACAGCTGCGTCATGGCTTTTACAGAGTCGTGGTTTACCGATCAGGACTCGGACAATGATCTGTTTATAGATGGATTTGGAACTCCATTTCGCCAGGATCGGACGTCAGAAGTGACAGGAAAATCTTCTGTGGGGGTGTGTGCCTCTACGTCAACAAGCGCTACTGTCAGTCGGTTATTCTCAGGGAAAACCTCTGCACGCCTGACGTTGAACTAGTGTCAGTGTCTCTCCGCCCATTCTACTTAACCCGTTAATTCTTATTGATTGATACTTGTTGATACTTATAACAACAGTGTACATCCCCCCAAAAAGCAAACCCTGCCACTGCAACAAGTATATTTGATGTTCTGCAAAAATTACAGTCCATTTCACCTGAAGTCCCGAACTTCTTACTTCGAGATTTTAATCATGTGTCTCTAAAAAAGTCCTTAAAAAACTCTATTAATCTATTAATATGTTACTTGCCCAATCAGGAATGACAAAACATTAGATCTCTGCTATGGGACAGTTAAGGGAGCTTATAAAACAATCAGGCTGACTCCATTAGGGTCTGCAGATCATAACTGTGTGCTCCTTCTCCCTACATACAAAACTGTCATAAAGAGAGAAAAAATCCAGACCAAAGAGGTTAAAATCTGGTCTGAGGAACCGACTGCTTGCCTCCAAGGATGCTTTGACTGTATGCATTGGGAGATGTTCAAAGACTCTTGCATAGATATTGATGAACTCACTGACGTGATCTGCTTCTATGTTAATTTTTGTGAGAGCATGATCATTCCTACCAAAACAATCACGGTTTACCCCAATAATAAACCCTGGATGTCAAGAGCAGTTACATTTACAGAGCCTACAGAGGAAGAAGTTGTCCTTTAGTCAAGGTTGGGCCTTCGGGAATAGAGGCAGCTAAACGAGAGTTGAAAGTATATATCTTAAGGGCTAAACAAAAGTATAAATCTCAAGTAGAAAGCAAACTGGCAGAGGGAACCTCAGCTCAGCTTGGACTGGTATAAAACCATTGCAGGTGTAATGGAAAATGTTACCATTATACCATACTATATATTATCTCTGCTTATGCATACTATTTCTGCTTGTGTAACTGCCAAGATGACATCAGGGCCACAAAACTGAGACTGTGCTGGTCACCCCCACCAAGACCTCGAAGAGGCCTTCAGCCTGTGTCTATGTCTTGGCTTGGCCAGGAGGCCTTCAGCATGTGTCTGTGTCTTATCTCCTGGGATTTTACTATTCACTCAGTTCACACACATAGCTACACACACACACACACACACACACACAGTTCACATATACATACATACACACACACACACACACACACACACACACACACACACACACACACATAGTTCAACTCTTCACACACACACATCTCTTCACTGCATCTGCATAAAAGCACACGCCTGCAACTGTTTCTTTGTCATTCCTCTGCAGAATGCTCTTCGCATGCTGTATGATTGTCTGACCTTCCTTGCAAGGAATAAAGTATACTTAAAAGACTATGATTCTCTAATCTCTTTATTTCAGAAGTCTCACCAGGTAAAATTTCCATCACACAGGCATATAGCAAAGAAAGAATAGCAATATCACTTTGATGCTCTCAATAAATTCTACTTGAGATTTGACCAGTTTGATTTCAGTGAGGAAGTTGAGGGCCTGAAGTGTACTTGTCTTGGAGCAGAAACAAGTAGAAAGTAATTTCTCTCTATCATGACAAACAAAAGCCCTGGCCCCGACAAAATCTGTGGCATTTTATTAACCCTTGTGTTATCCCTGCTTCCCCCGGCTGTTGGCCCCCTCACATTAGGATGCACACGTAGCGCAATAGACAAGTGAGCAGCCCTTGCAGATGTATTTGTTACACCCGCGGCACACGGTGTGAGTTTTACAGTCCTTTTTCCTGGGGCATATCTGACACCTCTTACTCGCCCCGAGCGGGGCTGCTGCTAGGGCTATGGAGGAGGCCAGACGCTCGGGTCGAGCGTCATCGTCGTCGTGGTCAAGAGCTCTCTGTGCGCGGGCGGCGGCTTTTACAGCCTTCACAACTGTGACGGACGCTTCTGTGCGGGGGATGCGCTCCCTTCGTGCAATGAACGGAGTCTCGAGAGCCTTTCCCAGCTGCTCTAGGAACACCCTCCGCTTGTTCCGCTTGACCGGCATCCAGTCTGGGTTGATCTCTCTCCATATCACGAAGGCGTTGTAGGAAGAGACGTCGAGAATGTTGTGAAAGATGACCAGGGGCCAGCGCGCGGTCATCCTCCTGCAGCTGTACATTCCGATCACCTTGTCTAGGTTGTCCACGCCACCTTTGTTGTGGTTGTAGTCCAGGACGATGACCGGTTTCCCGTCCTTGTGGTCACTGACGTCGGCCTCGGCATGCCGTGTGCTCAGGAGCACCACGTTCCTGTTTTTCTTTGGGATGTAGGACACCAGAGTGGCGGTGGGCGTGAATGCAAACTTGGATGAGAACACCTCTCTTACCTTGACCGCGAGCAGCCCGGTCGGGAGCTCGGGCTTGTTCTTCCGAACCATGCTGACCACGGTGATCTTCCTCTCCTGGAGCTGCCGCGCGAGTTCGTACGAGGTGAAGTAATTGTCGCACGTGACGTTACGACCGTGCAGTCCCTGCATTACATCGAGCACTACCCGCAACCCCAGGTTTCCGTTCTGGGCTCGTCCACGGTCACTTCGGGCCCCGGGTTGTAGAGGCGCGGTAGCCGTGCCACCCACGCGTCCCAGACCTCTCGCACGGCCGCCAATTTGTCCGTGGCTCGTCTCGCGGTCGTCGAAGCGCAGCAGTCTGGAGTACGTGTGGAAGAGTTTTAGGGGCATCGTGGCACGAAATATCGCCCGGCCGCTCTCGGCGTCCCACAGGCTGGCGGCGGCCTCGCCCCGGGACCTGTACACGCCCGCTAAGATCAGCAGCCCTACGTAGGCGCGCAGGTCGGTCTCGTCCATCCCTTTCCATTCGTCACCGTATTTTCGACGACCCTCCCGATTCGTCATCTCCAGGATGATGTTCTCTACCGTCGGCGTGATGAACAGGCGGAACGTCGAGGCTATGGTCCAGTTTTTAATGATTTTATCAGTTGGTGTGATGATTCTTTTTTAGAGCTAAACTTTTCCAAAACAATGGACATGATTATTGATTTTAGAAAACATGCTCCCAACCATGATTCAACAATAATCAAAGGCCAGCCTGCGAAGTGTGCACAGCACAGAACATAATTTTATTGTTCTGTGCTGTGTTGAGCACAGATATTGTGTTGATGTCTGTTTGTGAGTGTTTGTTTTAATGAATTGATAAGGTTGTGATGTCCTCTTTTTTTACTAATGTTGTATTGTGGTCTGTTTCCATGGATTGCTGTACCCTGTCTGCACAACAAATTTACCCTCGGGTACTAATAAAGAAACCTAACCTAACCTAACTGACAGTCTTGATGCTAAAAGTGACAAGAACTTACCTGTGCCTGATGGAGAAAGTCAGGGTCCCATGACTGAACTTGAACCTGTGGATTCTGAGAGGAGGACCATAGACTGGATCACACCGCTGTCTACGCCATGCCCATCAGTAGTGGATGTGTCTGACCACCAGAGTGTGACCTCTGTCCCCCAAGATTCCTCAGTTTTACTGGAGGACAAGGTGACAGCTGACTCTGAGCCCTCTGACTACAGTGGACATTTCAGCACATGTGAGGCAGACAGACTTTGATACTGTGACACAGACTTCCTATACGGACATGGTACATACCATTGATCAGACTTTACAAACACCTTGTGACCTTTCTGCTGCACAAACTCAGGTCAGATCTGGATTGGTGGACTGGTTAAACCTGGGAACAGACTCATACAAGCCATGTCCAGACAGGACACCGCTCAGGATAAGTTTAATTAGGGCCCGAGCACTGACAGTGCGGAGGCCCTTTTGAAATTGAAATGATTTTTCTTAACATTATTATTATTATTTTCTTTGGAGGGCTTTTTCAGGGCCTAGACATGGTCAAAAACTCATGAAACTTTGCAGGAAATTCAAAGCCCAAAAACAATTTTGTATTCTGGAGTAATTTGAAATGGGCGTGGCAAAATGGCTCAACAGCGCCATCTAAGGAAAAGTTCCTAAGTTAGCCGTCACCAATCTTCACGAAAATCGATACACACGTATATCATGACTAGACACACAGAAAAGTCTCAGGGTGCATTATGAAAAACGGCCATTTTGGATTTAGTTACCATATTGGCCATTTTGCACATATATACTTTGACGAACTTGTCCTAGGGCTTTCATCAGATCAACTTCGAATTCGGTGAGTGTCATCTCAACAAGATGGTGATATAAACTACTTGATTTTTGCATATTCATTACATGGTGTGACCGTGGCATGGCATCAAAGTTTGATTTTAGCCATCAAAACTCAAGGTTGTTGTATCTCGGACATACATGGTCCAATCTACTCCAAACTAGACATGTAAGACAAGAGTCCCAGCCTGATGACATCCTCCTTCTCCACTGACTGCAACCATGTCAAACTTTGTCAGAAGGGTCTCAAGACATTGATGATGTTGGCATAAGGAGTTTTTGTCAAACACCATATCAGTGGCGTGGCGTCAAATTTCATCAACTCGCCGTGACAAATGAAATTGCTGTAACTTCAGTGTTCATTGTTCAATCTCCATCAAACTACATTTGTGTGTACGTCACACGGTCTGACCGTGGCGTGGCATCAAAGTTTGATGATTCGCCAAAAAAGAGGAATTTATTATAAATCCTCTGTGCATTGTCCAATCATTCTCAAAACTCAGTCACATGATCACAATGCCAGCCTGAACAGATCCATATGCCAATATTGACTCATCATCACAGCACCACATGCTAGCGACAGGAAGGGACATGTTTCATGCTTTGATGCACTGCTCCTGGCTGCTTTACAATATACAGCTCAAAAGAGATCAGACATGTGACATTTCCTCAAACTGTGTAAACATTGAGGTGCAGCGAAGGTTCATCCTTTGCCAAAGGAGACGGTGTTTTCATAACTCCACTATGCATTTTCAAATCACCACCAAAATTCTGTCTCATTATCAGAGTCCAGGCCTGAACAGCTCCATATGTCAATATTAACTTTGGGTCATAGCGCCACCTGCTGGAGACAGGAATTGACATGTTTCATACTTTGATGCACTGCTCCTGGCTGCTTTACAATATACAGCTCAAATGAGCTGAGACAAGTTATACCACCATGGTCAGAATTGTGACATTTCCTCAAACCGTGTAAACATTGAGGTGCGGCGAAGGTTCATCCTTCACCAAAGGAGACGATGTTGTCATAACTCCACTGTGCATTGCCAAATCACCACCAAAATGCTGTTACAAGATCAGAGTCCAGGCCTGAACAGCTTCAATGTTCACCGTGTGGTCTGCACTTGATGGCATGGACTGTGATGCGTGATTAGTGGGCGTGGTCCGACGCCGCGTGACTGACGAAGGAAGTGACGCGTTTATCCTTCCAGTGGTTTGCAAAACGCATGCAGCACATAGCCGTTTCGCCGGCCCCCGACAGCCCTCCCCGGCGATGGCATCAGGTCCTGAGTTCTTGAGTGCTCGGGGCCCGTTCAGTGCTGCTTCGCAGCCCTAGTGTTAAGGATGTTTTCAAAATGTTCCAAGCTTTCACTGACTAAGTGCTTTAAAAGATAACATGTGCCTTTATTGGTAAGAGTATATTTTATTATTACTGATGTTACATTCCACTGTTTTATCTTCTTCCCTGTGGGAGCTAGCACTACATTCTGTGTAGGGGTTCTGTTGGGGTGTATAAGGCACCCTGTTACCAGTTGTTTGGGTTGGGAGATAGGTGCTACTCTCATTCCACTTCATCCTTAAGGGATACACTAAATATTGTTTTTCTTCTTGTCAACCTCTGGTATTTTGTATTATTTTGGTTGGTACATGCAGTGTAGTTGGTGCTCATATTCGATAAAATTCAGTAGGGAATTAAAAATGCACTTTAGTCATTATTATTATTATGTATTATTATCATTTACTGTTATTTTTGTTTGTGTTTCCTGTGGGAACATTAACTTGTTGCGCATCGCTCTCGTGTAAGTCCTGTATGTGCGTAACTTTCGCCTTCTCCTCACAATGCAGTCCACATTGCTAAGGGAGCTGATGTGCAGAGAACAAAATACCGGAAGGACATTTATGGGTTTTTTTTTAACTTGTAATATTGTTATGTGATCTGTATATGTGACTCCATCAAGTTAAATGACGAACACAAGGCGTTCCTTTACGTTACTGGCGTTTATTTTGTTGTTAAGCATGCT
>NC_061486.1:28876136-28879839 GCF_022539355.2 Hippoglossus stenolepis | reverse complement strand
GTGTTGTGCAATAATGCATCAAACGTGATACCATAAAATGGTGTGCCTTTTGGCATTCAATAAATTTGGTTATCAAGTTAAAAATATTAAATATTAATATTTTATTATTAATATTAAATAATAACTTTAATTGATTAAAGTTACCTCGGGGCACCACCCTTCAAAGAGATAGCCAATTTATTGATTAAGTCTCATTGATTAAGGTTCTCGACAGCCTTCTCTCCTTGGGTTTGCAAATGATGGCGCCTCGAACGGCCGCCTCGGTGTGTTGGTGCGCACTTTTTTGTTTGTTTTTAGTCTTTAACTCAGTTAATTGCGACTCAACTCGGATTATTTTCACGATGGACGAGCTACTTAACATCAGGGACACAACACCATCTGATTTATTTCCCAACTTTCTCGCCTCTTCCGTGGATTTAGTGGATTTACTTATCAAAGGTGCCGTGGTCCTCGGTCACGCAGCGGGACTGAGGCGGAGACGGAGAGGAAAGCGCGCTGGGGCCCTGGTGCGCTTCAGGGAGAGAGGATTACGCTCGCCTCTCCCGAGTATACTCCTCTCCAATGTCCGCTCACTGTGCAATAAGATGGACGAACTGCGCCTTCTCATCAGGACAAATAGAGACTTTTCCCTCTCTTCTGTTTTGTGTTTTACGGAATCGTGGCTGACGGAATCTACACCGGACTCTGCCGCACAGCTGACCGGCTTTCAGCTGTTACGTGCGGACCGCGACCCGATCCTCTCACGCAAAGCAAAAGGCGGAGGGATTTGTTTCTATATAAACCATGGCTGGTGCAGCGACGTGAAAGTGATTTTACAATCCTGTTCTCCTGACCTGGAATCTTTTTTCATCACCTGCAGACCGTTTTACTCTCCCCGTGAATTCACTTCTTTTATCCTGGCCGGAGTTTACATTCCACCGCAAGCTAACGTGCGCGAGGCCCAGCGTCAACTCGCTGATCAGATACTAGGAGTGGAGAGAAGGAGAGAGAACACGTACTCCCCTGTTATTGTCATTGGGGACTTTAATAAGGGCAACTTAACTCACGAACTCCCCAAATACAAACAGTTTGTTAAATGCCCGACCAGAGGGGAGAATACTCTGGACCACTGCTACAGTACCATCAGCAGGGCTTATCATGCAGTTTCCCGCGCTGCTCTGGGTCTATCCGACCACGCGCTTATTCATCTGATCCCGGCCTACAGACAGAAACTCAAACTTTCTAAACCTGCTGTGCTGAGATCTAAGAACTGGAGCAGCAGTGAAGCTGTGGAGGAGCTGCGTGATTGCCTGGACAACACAGACTGGGACATTTTTAGAACTTCTTCCAACAGCCTGGACGAATTTACAGATGCTGTGACGTCATACATCAGCTTCTGTGAGGACAGATGTATTCCAACACGCACCAGGGTGAGTTACAACAACGACAAGCCCTGGTTCACAGCAAAACTCAAACAGCTTCGATTGGAGAAAGAGGTGGCCTTCAAGACTGGGGACAAGGATAGGTTCAGACTGGCTAAATACTGCTTTGGCAAGGAGATTAAGGAGGCCAAACGACAGTATTCAAAGAAGCTGGAACAACAATTTGCAGCCAACGACTCCTCAGTCTGGAAAGGCCTTCGGGTGATCACCGGCTGCAAACCAAATCCCCCACTCTGTGGAAGACCTTCAACTTGCAAACGACCTGAATGAGTTCTACTGCAGATTCGACAGACAATGGACCAGTTCTAACCCTACCCCACATTCTGAACCCCCACAGCTATCACACCTCTTCTTCCCAGCCTGGACAAAGACACTTCCCCCACAAAATGGTCCCAGACTGCCCCCCCCATCACACCTCTCTCCATTCAGGAGAGAGATGTCAACAAACTACTAAAGAGACTGAACCCCGCAAGGCAGCTGGACCAGACGCTGTCTCCCCCTCCACACTCAGGTACTGTGCGGACCAGCTGTCTCCAGTGTTCACGGACATCTTTAACACCTCACTGGCCGAATGCGTGGTACCTGCCTGCTTCAAATCATCCACCATCATCCCCGTTCCCAAAAAGCAGAGGATCACAGACCTTAATGACTACAGACCAGTCGCCCTGACCTCTGTAGTAATGAAGACCTTTGAGCGCCTCGTGCTGACCCACCTCAAGGCCATAACCAACCACCTCCTCGACCCACTGCAGTTTGCCTACAGAGCCAACAGGTCTGTAGACGACGCAGTCAACATGGGACTCCACTTCATCCTCCAGCACCTTGACTCCCCCGGCACCTATGCCAGGATCCTGTTTGTGGACTTCAGCTCCGCATTCAACACTATCGCCCCAGCTCTTCTCCGAGACAAGTTGACACAGCTGAGCGTGCCTGAGCCCACCTGCAGGTGGATCACTGACTTCCTGACAGACAGGAAGCAGCGCGTGAGGCTGGGCAAGCTTGTCTCTGAGCCCCGGACCATCAGCACTGGAGCCCCACAAGGTTGTGTGCTCTCCCCTCTACTCTTCTCCCTCTACACCAACAACTGCATCTCCAGCCACCCCTCTGTCAAACTCCTGAAGTTTGCAGACGACACAACCCTAATTGGATTAATCTCCAATGGGGACGAGGCCGCCTACAGAGAGGAAGTTGACAGCCTGGCTTCCTGGTGCAGCCAGAACTTCCTGGAGCTGAACGCTTCGAAAACTGTAGAGATGATAGCAGACTTCAGGAGGAGCCCAGCCCAAACCGCCCCCCTCACCATGTGCGACTCCCCAGTTAAAACAGTGGAGTCTTTCAGATTCCTGGGGACCATAATTGCACAGGACCTGAGGTGGGCTGAGAACATCACCACCATCACCAAGAAGGCCCAGCAGAGGACGTTCTTCCTGCGGCAACTGAAGAAATTCAACATGCCGCAGAAAGTGATGGTCGAGTTCTACACGGCCATCATTGAGTCCATCCTCACTGCATCAATCACCGTCTGGTTCGCTGCCTCCACTGCCAAGGACAAGGGCAGACTGCAGCGGATCATTCGGTCAGCTGAGAAGGTCATCGGCTGTGACCTGCCGGCTCTCCTACACCTGTTCCACTCCAGGACCAGGAAGAGAGCAGGCAAGATCATTGCTGATCCTTCCCATCCCGGCCACCA
The DNA here is from genome assembly GCF_022539355.2 of Hippoglossus stenolepis. Classification (NCBI taxonomy): domain Eukaryota; kingdom Metazoa; phylum Chordata; class Actinopteri; order Pleuronectiformes; family Pleuronectidae; genus Hippoglossus; species Hippoglossus stenolepis. The sequence goes on along the minus strand of NC_061486.1, from coordinate 28,876,728 downwards.
CCTATTCCAGAGACTCCCATCTGGAAAAAGGTTCCGGGCCATCAAGACCAAAACCTCGCGCCACCTGAACAGTTTTTTCCCCATGGCAGTGGGGCTCACAAACAAGCCCCCTGCATCACACTGACTCTGCCCCCCGCACATAACTTATAACTTATATATTGTTGGCACTATCCGGAACCAATCACTGCACCTTAGCACCGCACGTGCCTATTGTTTTTTCTGTATATATTGTTGTTTTATGTCCGATTTGTTGTTATGTCCAAAGGCACCAACCACACCAAGGCAATTTCCTGTATATGTAAATATACTTGGCAATAAAAAGAATTCTGATTCTGATTCTGATTGGACTGTAGAAAGAGAGAGAAGAGGGGGAAACCTGACTTTATATTGGCCCGGTGACCTCACAGGTCATGGGGTCCAGAGTGACCAATGGGAGTTGAAACCTGTGTCCCTGGGGGGGGGGGTTTCACCCTCTGTGCCCCCTGGGAGACTGAGTCTTGGAGGAACATGCAGCTTCAGGCTCTTGACTGAACATGTAGGCCGAAGTGTGGTTTCACAAAGAACCATGGCCCAACACCAGCGCCTGCTTCAA
>NC_061486.1:28871786-28876036 GCF_022539355.2 Hippoglossus stenolepis | reverse complement strand
TAAGCGAAGGACTCCACCCACAATACCTTATTTATACATGTGAACCACCATCATCATCAATACTACTGTTGCTTCGTGACTATTGAAACTTGGTTTCTATTGTTATTTAATTTTAAGGAAAGAGAAGCCCAACGTGAAATCTTGTCATAATACTGCAAGAGAAAAATCATTACAATTTTCAATAATTTCCTTCAGAAATATTATCCGGGTTTCACATACTGTTTCTTTTTCTGATGGTGAGTAAACTCCCTGCTCTTTCATCCTTCTCTCCAAATATGACATTTTGAGAATGATTTGTTACTATTGCATGAATAAAGTAGTGTTTTGACTGTCAAAAGTCATTTGAATGTTTCGCTCTCTTCCTTCAGTGATGATGTGTGTGTTCCATATCCTGTTTTTTCTTTGATGGTGAGTCCACCCTGTTCTTTCCAAGATGTTTCTCCTGTGAAGCAGCAGCAACAGCACCCTCTTCTGGTTTCAAAAAAAATTCTAAAAAGCTTACAGCACCTGGTATTCCCAGGCGGTCTCCCATCCAAGTACTAACCAGGCCCGACCCTGGTTAGCTTCCGAGATCAGACGAGATCGGGCGAATTCAGGGTGGTATGGCCATAAGCGAAGGACTCCACCCACAATACCTTATTTATACATGTGAACCACCATCATCATCAATACTACTGTTACTTTGTGACTATTGAAACATGGTTTCTATTGTTATTTAATTTTAAGGAAAGAGAAGCCCAAGGTGAAATTTTGTCATAATACTGCAAGAGAAAAATCATTACAATTTTCAATAATTTCCTTCAGAAATAATATCCGGGTTTCACATACTGTTTCTTTTTCTGATGGTGAGTAAACTCCCTGCTCTTTCATCCTTCTCTCCAAATATGACATTTTGAGAATGATTTGTTACTATTGCATGAATAAAGTAGTGTTTTGACTGTCAAAAGTCATTTGAATGTTTCGCTCTCTTCCTTCAGTGATGATGTGTGTGTTCCATATCCTGTTTTTTCTTTGATGGTGAGTCCACCCTGTTCTTTCCAAGATGTTTCTCCTGTGAAGCAGCAGCAACAGCACCCTTCTGGTTGCAAAGAAAATTCGAAAAGCTTACAGCACCTGGTATTCCCAGGCGGTCTCCCATCCAAGTACTAACCAGGCCCGACCCTGGTTAGCTTCCGAGATCGGACGAGATCGGGCATGTTCAGGGTGGTATGGCCGTAAGCGAAGGACTCAACCCACAATACCTTATTTATACATGTGAACCACCACCATCATCAATACTACTGTTGCTTCGTGACTATTGAAACTTGGTGTCTATTGTTATTTAATTTTAAGGAAAGAGAAGCCCAAGGTGAAATCTTGTCATAATACTGCAAGAGAAAAATCATTACAATTTTCAATAATTTCCTTCAGAAATAATATCCGGGTTTCACATACTGTTTCTTTTTCTGATGGTGAGTAAACTCCTGCTCTTTCATCCTTCTCTCCAAATATGACATTTTGAGAATGATTTGTTACTATTGCATGAATAAAGTAGTGTTTTGACTGTCAAAAGTCATTTGAATGTTTCGCTCTCTTCCTTCAGTGATGATGTGTGTGTTCCATATCCTGTTTTTTCTTTGATGGTGAGTCCACCCTGCTCTTTCCAAGATGTTTCTCCTGTGAAGCAGCAGCAACAGCACCCTCTGCTGGTTGCAAAGAAAACTCGAAAAAGCTTACAGCACCTGGTATTCCCAGGCGGTCTCCCATCCAAGTACTAACCAGGCCCGACCCTGGTTAGCTTCCGAGATCGGACGAGATCGGGCATGTTCAGGGTGGTATGGCCGTAAGCGAAGGATTCAACCCACAATACCTTATTTATACATGTGAACCACCACCATCATCAATACTACTGTTGCTTCGTGACTTTTGAAACTTGGTGTCTATTGTTATTTAATTTTAAGGAAAGAGAAGCCCAACGTGAAATCTTGTCATAATACTGCAAGAGAAAAATCATTACAATTTTCAATAATTTCCTTCAGAAATAATATCCGGGTTTCACATACTGTTTCTTTTTCTGATGGTGAGTAAACTCCCTGCTCTTTCATCCTTCTCTCCAAATATGACATTTTGAGAATGATATGTTACTATTACATGAATAAAGTAGTGTTTTGACTGTCAAAAGTCATTTGAATGTTTCGCTCTCTTCCTTCAGTGATGATGTGTGTGTTCCATATCCTGTTTTTTCTTTGATGGTGAGTCCACCCTGTTCTTTCCAAGATGTTTCTCCTGTGAAGCAGCAGCAACAGCACCCTCTTCTGGTTTCAAAAAAAATTCTAAAGCTTACAGCACCTGGTATTCCCAGGCGGTCTCCCATCCAAGTACTAACCAGGCCCGACCCTGGTTAGCTTCCGAGATCAGACGAGATCGGGCGAATTCAGGGTGGTATGGCCATAAGCGAAGGACTCCACCCACAATACCTTATTTATACATGTGAACCACCATCATCATCAATACTACTGTTACTTTGTGACTATTGAAACATGGTTTCTATTGTTATTTAATTTTAAGGAAAGAGAAGCCCAAGGTGAAATTTTGTCATAATACTGCAAGAGAAAAATCATTACAATTTTCAATAATTTCCTTCAGAAATAATATCCGGGTTTCACATACTGTTTCTTTTTCTGATGGTGAGTAAACTCCCTGCTCTTTCATCCTTCTCTCCAAATATGACATTTTGAGAATGATATGTTACTATTGCATGAATAAAGTAGTGTTTTGACTGTCAAAAGTCATTTGAATGTTTCGCTCTCTTCCTTCAGTGATGATGTGTGTGTTCCATATCCTGTTTTTTCTTTGATGGTGAGTCCACCCTGTTCTTTCCAAGATGTTTCTCCTGTGAAGCAGCAGCAACAGCACCATCTTCTGGTTGCAAAGAAAATTCGAAAAAGCTTACAGCACCTGGTATTCCCAGGAGGTCTCCCATCCAAGTACTAACCAGGCCCGACCCTGGTTAGCTTCCGAGATCAGACGAGATCGGGCGTGTTCAGGGTGGTATGGCCATAAGCGAAGGACTCCACCCACAATACCTTATTTATACATGTGAACCACCACCATCATCAATACTACTGTTGCTTCGTGACTATTGAAACTTGGTGTCTATTGTTATTTAATTTTAAGGAAAGAGAAGCCCAACGTGAAATCTTGTCATAATACTGCAAGAGAAAAATCATTACAATTTTCAATAATTTCCTTCAGAAATAATATCCGGGTTTCACATACTGTTTCTTTTTCTGATGGTGAGTAAACTCCCTGCTCTTTCATCCTTCTCTCCAAATATGACATTTTGAGAATGATATGTTACTATTACATGAATAAAGTAGTGTTTTGACTGTCAAAAGTCATTTGAATGTTTCGCTCTCTTCCTTCAGTGATGATGTGTGTGTTCCATATCCTGTTTTTTCTTTGATGGTGAGTCCACCCTGCTCTTTCCAAGATGTTTCTCCTGTGAAGCAGCAGCAACAGCACCCTCTGCTGGTTGCAAAGAAAACTCGAAAAAGCTTACAGCACCTGGTATTCCCAGGCGGTCACCCATCCAAGTACTAACCAGGCCCGACCCTGGTTAGCTTCCGAGATCGGACGAGATCGGGCATGTTCAGGGTGGTATGGCCGTAAGCGAAGTACTCAACCCACAATACCTTATTTATACATGTGAACCACCATCATCATCAATACTACTGTTGCTTCGTGACTATTGAAACTTGGTTTCTATTGTTATTTAATTTTAAGGAAAGAGAAGCCCAACGTGAAATCTTGTCATAATACTGCAAGAGAAAAATCATTACAATTTTCAATAATTTCCTTCAGAAATATTATCCGGGTTTCACATACTGTTTCTTTTTCTGATGGTGAGTAAACTCCCTGCTCTTTCATCCTTCTCTCCAAATATGACATTTTGAGAATGATTTGTTACTATTGCATGAATAAAGTAGTGTTTTGACTGTCAAAAGTCATTTGAATGTTTCGCTCTCTTCCTTCAGTGATGATGTGTGTGTTCCATATCCTGTTTTTTCTTTGATGGTGAGTCCACCCTGTTCTTTCCAAGATGTTTCTCCTGTGAAGCAGCAGCAACAGCACCCTCTTCTGGTTTCAAAAAAAATTCTAAAAAGCTTACAGCACCTGGTATTCCCAGGCGGTCTCCCATCCAAGTACTAACCAGGCCCGACCCTGGTTAGCTTCCGAGATCAGACGAGATCGGGCGAATTCAGGGTGGT
>NC_061486.1:28867238-28871686 GCF_022539355.2 Hippoglossus stenolepis | reverse complement strand
CTCGAAAGACCATATATTTCCCAACTTTCTCGCCTCTTCCGTGGATTTAGTGGATTTACTTATCAAAGGTGCCGTGGTCCTCGGTCACGCAGCGAGACTGAGGCGGAGACGGAGAGGAAAGCGCGCTGGGGCCCTGGTGCGCTTCAGGGAGAGAGGATTATGCTCGCCTCTCCCGAGTATAATCCTCTCCAATGTCCGCTCACTGTGCAATAAGATGGACGAACTGCGCCTTCTCATCAGGACAAATAGAGACTTTTCCCTTTCTTCTGTTCTGTGTTTTACGGAATCGTGGCTGACCGAATCTACACCGGACTCTGCCGCACAGCTGACCGGCTTTCAGCTGTTACCCGCGGACCGATCCTCTCACGCAAAGCAAAAGGCGGAGGGATTTGTTTCTGTATAAACCATGGCTGGTGCAGCGACGTGAAAGTGATTTTACAATCCTGTTCTCCTGACCTGGAATCTTTTTTCATCACCTGCAGACCGTTTTACTCTCCCCGTGAATTCACTTCTTTTATCCTGGCCGGAGTTTACATCCCACCGCAAGCTGACGTGCGCGAGGCTCAGCGTCAACTCGCTGATCAGATACTAGGAGTGGAGAGAAGGAGAGAGAACACGTACTCCCCTGTTATTGTCATTGGGGACTTTAATAAGGGCAACTTAACTCACGAACTCCCCAAATACAAACAGTTTGTTAAATGCCCGACCAGAGGGGAGAATACTCTGGACCACTGCTACAGTACCATCAGCAGGGCTTATCATGCAGTTTCCCGCGCTGCTCTGGGTCTATCCGACCACGCGCTTATTCATCTGATCCCGGCCTACAGACAGAAACTCAAACTTTCTAAACCTGCTGTGCTGAGATCTAAGAACTGGAGCAGCAGTGAAGCTGTGGAGGAGCTGCGTGATTGCCTGGACAACACAGACTGGGACATTTTTAGAACTTCTTCCAACAGCCTGGACGAATTTACAGATGCTGTGACGTCATACATCAGCTTCTGTGAGGACAGATGCATTCCAACACGCACCAGGGTGAGTTACAACAACGACAAGCCCTGGTTCACAGCAAAACTCAAACAGCTTCGTTTGGAGAAAGAGGTGGCCTTCAAGACTGGGGACAAGGATAGGTTCAGACTGGCTAAATACTCGTTTGGCAAGGAGATTAAGGAGGCCAAACGACAGTATTCAAAGAAGCTGGAACAACAATTTGCAGCCAACGACTCCTCGTCAGTCTGGAAAGGCCTTCGGGTGATCACCGGCTGCAAAACCAAATCCCCCCACTCTGTGGAAGACCTTCAACTTGCAAACGACCTGAATGAGTTCTACTGCAGATTCGACAGACAATGGACCAGTTCTAACCCTACCCCACATTCTGAACCCCCCCCCACAGCTATCACACCTCTTCTTCCCAGCCTGGACAAAGACACTTCCCCCCCCCACAAAATGGTCCCAGACTGCCCCCCCCCCCCCATCACACCTCTCTCCATTCAGGAGAGAGATGTCAACAAACTACTGAAGAGACTGAACCCCCGCAAGGCAGCTGGACCAGACGCTGTCTCCCCCTCCACACTAAGGTACTGTGCGGATCAGCTGTCTCCAGTGTTCACGGACATCTTCAACACCTCACTGGCTGAATGCGTGGTACCTGCCTGCCTCAAAACATCCACCATCATCCCCGTTCCCAAAAAGCAGAGGATCACAGACCTTAATGACTACAGACCAGTCGCCCTGACCTCTGTAGTAATGAAGACCTTTGAGCACCTCGTGCTGACCCACCTCAAGGCCATAACCAACCACCTCCTCGACCCACTGCAGTTTGCCTACAGAGCCAACAGGTCTGTAGACGACGCAGTCAACATGGGACTCCACTTCATCCTCCAGCACCTTGAGCACCTTGACTCCCCCGGCACCTACGCCAGGATCCTGTTTGTGGACTTCAGCTCCGCATTCAACACTATCGCCCCAGCTCTTCTCCGAGACAAGTTGACACAGCTGAGCGTGCCTGAGCCCACCTGCAGGTGGATCACTGACTTCCTGACAGCACTGGAGCCCCACAAGGTTGTGTGCTCTCCCCTCTTCTCTTCTCCCTCTACACCAACAACTGCATCTCCAGCCACCCCTCTGTCAAACTCCTGAAGTTTGCAGACGACACAACCCTAATTGGATTAATCTCCAATGGGGACGAGGCCGCCTACAGAGAGGAAGTTGACAGCCTGGCTTCCTGGTGCAGCCAGAACTTCCTGGAGCTGAACTCTTCGAAAACTGTAGAGATGGTAGCAGACTTCAGGAGGAGCCCAGCCCAAACCGCCCCCCTCACCATGTGCGACTCCCCAGTTAAAACAGTGGAGTCTTTCAGATTCCTGGGGACTATAATTGCACAGGACCTGAGGTGGGCTGAGAACATCACCACCATCACCAAGAAGGCCCAGCAGAGGATGTTCTTCCTGCGGCAACTGAAGAAATTCAACATGCCGCAGAAAGTGATGGTCGAGTTCTACACGGCCATCATTGAGTCCATCCTCACTGCATCAATCACCGTCTGGTTCGCTGCCTCCACTGCCAAGGACAAGGGCAGACTGCAGCGGATCATTCGGTCAGCTGAGAAGGTCATCGGCTGTGACCTGCCGGCTCTCCTACACCTGTTCCACTCCAGGACCAGGAAGAGAGCAGGCAAGATCATTGCTGATCCTTCCCATCCCGGCCACCACCTATTCCAGAGACTCCCATCTGGAAAAAGGTTCCGGGCCATCAAGACCAAAACCTCGCGCCACCTGAACAGTTTTTTCCCCATGGCAGTGGGGCTCACAAACAAGCCCCCTGCATCACACTGACTCTGCCCCCCCCCGCACATAACTTATAACTTATATATTGTTGGCACTATCCGGAACCAATCACTGCACCTTAGCACCGCACGTGCCTATTGTTTTTTCTGTATATATTGTTGTTTTATGTCCGATTTGTTGTTATGTCCAAAGGCACCAACCACACCAAGGCAATTTCCTGTATGTGTAAATATACTTGGCAATAAAAAGAATTCTGATTCTGATTCTGATATGTAATTGAGTAATCTGTCTGGCAGCTTGTTTTTTTATTTCTGTTTGTTTGTTTGTTTGTGGTATGTGTTTTTACCCTATGTTTTGTTTTTGAATTTGTATTATGTCCTGTCAACACTTTATGTTTCTGAAAATTGTAAATAAAGTATAAAAAAAATAAAAATAAAATAACACCTCAATTCTAAATATAAAGATGTTTGTTCAATTCTACAAACTGTGACTTGGTCTTTTTCATATGTCTACATGTACAGTATATGGCAAAGCAGTTGGTGCTCAGACTTACCAACATGACAGTTGCTCACTGAATGATTTGAAGACAACGACAGTAAATGTCTCGACCATGGGAGTCTGACAGCTCTGTAGGGTCCACAGCAGCTTGTAGTTCTGTCATATCTTGCTCATTTAGGGGCGTGGGAAGTTCTGGAAGAACAACCCCAGATTCTGGTAGGGCCTCATCATGGTAAAGGGCACTCTCCCAGTCTATGTCAAGTTCTTGCAGATCCTAACATTCAAATAGCAGTGTAAGCATACATTTATTAAAGGACGTACTGCCTGAATCAAAGTATGTTCAACAGAGAAAAGTAAGTGTGTACCTCAACATTCTCAGCCTAATCTGTGCTGTTTTGCAGCAGGCCCAACTGCCACAACTCCTGAGGGGTGGGTGATGGTTCCATCCTTCAGTGAAGGTGTGAAGGTCCCTGCAGAGACGGGGTAGGAACACATAGTGCACCAGGAAGATGTGCAGTGTGTTTGTGATATCCAGTAGTCCCTCTTCTTCAAGTGTGTGCAGGACATCATAATATGTGCTAGTTACTGCTGTCCACACAACACGCCACAGCCGTTCGATTCTGTTGTGGAAAAAGTAATTTGGAAAACAAGCAGTATGTCACTTTTTGAGTTAGAAACAGTGTTAAGGGGTACAAGGGGCACTTCAATGTTTCATAATAGTCACAAGCCTTGAAAGCCACCCAGTCACACATCCCCTTTAAGAGGACAATAAATGCCGAAATGTTAAATAGAATTTGATGGAATCAAAAATGAAAAAGACTGCATTAGAGAAATGAGTGTGCAGCTTTCCACTCCTTCCTTTGGAACCAGAATATTTTAAGTATGGCTCAATTTGAATGATTACAATAAAATGTCAGACCAGGAGCTTGACACTTTAGCTCAGATGCCCCATATTGGCTACAGGTTAGTCATGGGAAGACTGAGGTCCTTAGGCCACAGGGTACAGTGGAGCCGAATGAAGGCAGCTATGCACAGAGTAGATGCAGCCAGTTTACTCTATGTAGTGTAAAAAGAAAACAACTCTACTGCCATTTCACTCAATGTTGAGTTTTGTTTTACTCAATATAGAATTGAAATTAACTTAATATGGAGTTTTAATTTACTCAA
>NC_061486.1:28866144-28867138 GCF_022539355.2 Hippoglossus stenolepis | reverse complement strand
TTCGTTAATTCCATGTCCGTTTCAGTCTACGTCTGTGACTGAGTGCTCGTGGTCTGTGGGTTAACCGGTGCCTCCTCTCCCCGTCTCATCGTCCCCTGCCTCTCCTCGGCCGCCTGCCTCCGCCTTTCTCCTTTTCTTGTCTTTAGTCATTCGCGCCCAAGCCTCCTCTCCGCCTGCGTCCTCCTCCGCTCTTCCCCGCCTCCTCTCCTCCCTGTCAGCTCTCTGTTTTCTGCGTTCTGCCGCCTCATCTCCTCATGCGCACTCCATTTCCTCCGTCCTTTCCTTTTTCCTTTTTCCGCCTCCCTTCCTCCACACTTTCCAGTCCTTGCTCTCTCCTCCTGCTTTCTCACTTCTATCTCGGCTCTCATCCACCTCTCCTCTTTCTTCCTCTTACTTATGTTACATCTCATTCATCCATTAGATTCTCGCACATTCCACATCTCTTCTTTCCCCTGCTGCACTCTTGCAAAGTGACCCTGAATTCCACATTTATGGCACTGGAATTCAGGGCACTCTCTCAATAGGTGCCCCGGCTGTATACACATCCTACATACCTTAACCTGCTTGTCATGTATGACTCTGAAGTACTCGACCCCCAGCGCTGTGTTGAACTTTGCAGAGTATGGTAGTGATTGCACCTGGTTATTGAATTTTACTTTTAAGAATCTAGTCCCGTCCGCTACATTTGTTCCTGGCCACATCCTTCTTTTAATCTGCGATACAGCCGAGACACCCAAGCCCTGCAGTTTCTCAACATGATCTCTTGATCTTCTATATAATACGGTAGGTTTAAGAAATGACACCACTAGCTCGTCATTTACCAGTTCCTCGTGCCTGGATTCTCCTATTTTAAACCCATCCATTAACCTGTCCTTCCCTCTTGGGTGACTCATTGTCACTTCGTATTTGTTCTCAGAAATATATCGACATGCCATCATGTTTATTTTCAACTTTTCGAAAAAGCTTACAGCACCTGGTATTCCCAGGCGGTCTC
>NC_061486.1:28858472-28866044 GCF_022539355.2 Hippoglossus stenolepis | reverse complement strand
CACCTCCTTTTCAAATAGTTCCATCTTACACCTGGAATCTGTTGGATCTGTTGAGCTTAAATATATCATGCGCAGGGTTCCATGGTGTAATGGCTAGCACTCTGGACTCTGAATCCAGTGATCCGAGTTCAAATCTCGGTGGGACCTGCTGTTAAAGATGTATTACATTTATAAGACTCTGTCCTTTCTACGTAGACAAGGTCAGCACTTGACAAAATCGGACTGTCCCAACATAAACCTTGGTAACACCTTGCTACATGTCGATCTCTTGTAGATTCTAAATACATTCGGCAAGATATTTTCACCCGATGCATAGAACTTGCTTCAACTTATTAACATTCACTATCGCTGACGTCTTTACCGGCTTTGGATTCAATGTACTCAACTTTCGCAGTCAGAATGGCCGAGCGGTCTAAGGCGCTGCGTTCAGGTCGCAGTCTCCATTGGAGGCGTGGGTTCAAATCCCACTTCTGACAGCTTTCTATCAACTGAGTTAGGTCCTGACATAAGTGGAGGACCACTTTTCACCTGCACGTGTTGTTGCCGATCTCAAACAACACTCTGTATTACAGACCTCCTTTTCAAATAGTGCTATCTTTCTTCAGGTATTTTGTCCCCCTATTCTTCAGTGGGTTTTGTTTTGAAGGGGTACCCGAGGCATAGGACTTGCTTCAACTTATTAACATTCACTATCGCTGCCGTCTTTCCGGCTTTGGATTCAATGTACTCAGTTGCAGTCAGAATGGCCGAGCGGTCTAGGCGCTGCGTTCAGGTGAGTCTCCATTAGCGTGGGTTCAAATCCACTTCTGACCTTTCTATCAAGGTTAGGTACTCACTTTCTGCTTTTCCAAACACCTCTTCACCCCTTTCAAATAGTCTATCTTCTTCAGGTATTTTGTCCATTCTTCTGGGTTTGTTTGAAGGGGTACGAGGCATAGGACTTGCTTCAACTTATTAACATTCACTATCGCTGCCGTCTTTACCGGCTTTGGATTCAATGTACTCAGCTTCAGTCAGAATGGCCGAGCGGTCTAAGGCGCTGCGTTCAGGTCGCAGTCTCCATTGGAGGCGTGGGTTCAAATCCCACTTCTGACAGCTTTCTATCAACTGAGTTAGGTCCTGACATAAGTGGAGGACCACTTTTCACCTGCACGTGTTGTTGCAAAACAACCCTGTGGATTCCACACCTCCTTTTCAAATAGTTCCATCTTACACCTGGAATCTGTTGGATCTGTTGAGCTTAAAATATCATGCGCAGGGTTCCATGGTGTAATGGCTAGCACTCTGGACTCTGAATCCAGTGATCCGAGTTCAAATCTCGGTGGGACCTGCTGTTAAAGATGTATTACATTTAGAGGACTCTGTCCTTTCTACGTAGTCAAGGTCAGCACTTGACAAAATCGGACTGTCCCAACATAAACCTTGGTAACACCTTGCTACATGTCGATCTCTTATAGATTCTAAATACATTCTGCAAGATATTTTCACCCGATACATAGAACTTGCTTCAACTTATTAACATTCACTATCGCTGCCGTCTTTACCGGCTTTGGATTCAATGTACTCAGCTTTCGCAGTCAGAATGGCCGAGCGGTCTAAGGCGCTGCGTTCAGGTCGCAGTCTCCATTGGAGGCGTGGGTTCAAATCCCACTTCTGACAGCTTTCTATCAACTGAGTTAGGTCCTGACATAAGTGGAGGACCACTTTTCACCTGCACGTGTTGTTGCCGATCTCAAACAACACTCTGTATTACAGACCTCCTTTTCAAATAGTGCTATCTTTCTTCAGGTATTTTGTCCCCCTATTCTTCAGTGGGTTTTGTTTTGAAGGGGTACCCGAGGCATAGGACTTGCTTCAACTTATTAACATTCACTATCGCTGCCGTCTTTACCGGCTTTGGATTCAATGTACTCAGCTTTCGCAGTCAGAATGGCCGAGCGGTCTAAGGCGCTGCGTTCAGGTCGCAGTCTCCATTGGAGGCGTGGGTTCAAATCCCACTTCTGACAGCTTTCTATCAACTGAGTTAGGTCCTGACATAAGTGGAGGACCACTTTTCACCTGCACGTGTTGTTGCAAACAACCCTGTGGATTCACACTCCTTTCAAATAGTTCCATCTTCACCTGGAATCTGTTGGATCTGTTGAGCTAAATATCATGCGAGGGTTCCATGGTGTAATGGCTAGCACTCTGGACTCTGAATCAGTGATCGAGTTCAAATCTCGTGACCTGCTGTTAAGATGTATTACATTTAAGGATCTGTCCTTACGTATCAGTCCACTTGAAACGACTGTCCAACATAAACCTTGGTAACACCCTACATGTCGATCTCTTATAGATTCTAACATTTGCAAGATATTTTCACCGACATAGAACTTGCTTCAACTTATTAACATTCACTATCGCTGCTTACGGCTTTGGATTCAATGTACTCAGAGTCAGAATGGCCGCGGTCTAGGCGCTGCGTTCAGGTCAGTCTCCATTGGAGGCGGGTTCAAATCCCACTTTGACAGCTTTCTATCAACTGAGTTAGGTCCTGACATAAGTGGAGGACCACTTTTCACCGCTGTTGTTGCCAAAACAACCTGTATTACAGACCTCCTTTTCAAATAGTGCTATCTTTCTTCAGGTATTTTGTCCTATTCTTCAGTGTTTGTTTGAAGGGGTAGAGGCATAGACTTGCTTCAACTTATTAACATTCACTATGCCTCGCTTTGGATTCAATGTACTCAGCCAATCAGAATGGCCGAGCCTGCTCAGGTCGCAGTCTCCATGAGGTGGGTTCAAATCACTTTGACAGCTTTATCAACTGAGTTAGTCCTGACACAATGGAAGACCACTTTTCACCTGCACGTGTTGTTGCCGATCTCAAACAACACTCTGTATTACAGACCTCCTTTTCAAATAGTGCTATCTTTCTTCAGGTATTTTGTCCCCCTATTCTTCAGTGGGTTTTTTTTGAAGGGGTACCGAGGCATAGGACTTGCTTCAACTTATTAACATTCACTATCGCTGCCGCTCTTACCGGCTTTGGATTCAATGTACTCAGCATTCGCAGTCAGAATGGCCGAGCGGTCTAAGGCGCTGCGTTCAGGTCGCAGTCTCCATTGGAGGCGTGGTTCAAATCCCACTTCTGACAGCTCTATCAACTGAGTTAGGTCCTTACATAAGTGAGGACCACTTTTCACCTGCATGTTGTTGCCAACCTCAAACAACACTCTGTATTACAGACCTCCTTTTCAAATAGTGCTATCTTTCTTCAGGTATTTTGTCCCCTATTCTTCAGTGGGTTTGTTTGAAGGGGTACCCGAGGCATAGGACTTGCTTCAACTTATTAACATTCACTATCGCACGTCTTTCCGGCTTTGGATTCAATACTCAGCTTTCCAGTCAGAATGGCCGAGCGGTCTAAGCGCTGCGCTCAGGTCGCAGTCTCCGTTGGAGGCGTGGGTTCAAATCCACTTCTGACAGCTTTCTATCAACTGAGTTAGGTCCTGACATAAGTACAGGACCACTTTTCACCTGCACGTGTTGTTGCAAAACAACACTGTGGATTCCAACCTCCTTTTAAAATAGTTCCATCTTACACCTGGAATCTGTTGGATCTGTTGAGCTTAAAATATCATGCGTAGGGTTCCATGGTGTAATGGCTAGCACTCTGGACTCTGAATCCAGTGATCCGAGTTCAAATTCGGTGGGACCTGCTGTTAAAGATGTATTACATTTAGAGGACTCTGTCCTTTCTACGTAGTCAAGGTCAGCACTTGACAAAATCGGACTGTCCCAACATAAACCTGGTAACACCTTGCTACATGTCGATCTTTATAGATTCTAAATACATTCTGCAAGATATTTTCACGATACATAGAACTTGCTTCAACTTATTAACATTCACTATCGCTGCCGTATTTACGGCTTTGGATTCAATGTACTCAGCTTTCGCAGTCAGAATGGCCGAGCGGTCTAAGGCGCTGCGTTCAGGTCGCAGTCTCCATTGGAGGCGTGGGTTCAAATCCCACTTACAGATTTCTATCAACTGAGTTAGGTCCTGACATAAATGGAGCACCACTTTTCACCTGCACGTGTTGTTGCAAAACAACACTGTGGATTCCACACCTCCTTTTCAAATAGTTCCATCTTACACCTGGAATCTGTTGGATCTGTTGAGCTTAAATATCATGCGCAGGGTTCCATGGTGTATGGCTAGCACTCTGACTCTGAATCCAGTGATCCGAGTTCAAATCTCGGTGGACCTGCTGTTAAAGATGTATTACATTTAGAGGACTCTGTCCTTTTACGTAGTCAAGGTCAGCACTTGACAAAATCGGACTGTCCTAACATAAACCTTGGTAACACCTTGCTACATGTCGATCTCTTGTAGATTCTAAATACATTCGGCAAGATATTTTCACCCGATGCATAGAACTTGCTTCAACTTATTAACATTCACTATTGCTGACGTCTTTACCGGCTTTGGATTCAATGTACTCAGCTTTTGCAGTCAGAATGGCCGAGCGGTCTAAGGCGCTGCGTTCAGGTCGCAGTCTCCATTGGAGGCGTGGGTTCAAATCCCACTTCTGACAGCTTTCTATCAACTGAGTTAGGTCCTGACATAAGTGGAGGACCACTTTTCACCTGCACGTGTTGTTGCAAAACAACACTGTGGATTCCACACCTCCTTTTCAAATAGTTCCATCTTACACCTGGAATCTGTTGGATCTGTTGAGCTTAAAATATCATGCGCAGGGTTCCATGGTGTAATGGCTAGCACTCTGGACTCTGAATCCAGTGATCCGAGTTCAAATCTCGGTGGGACCTGCTGTTAAAGATGTATTACATTTAGAGGACTCTGTCCTTTCTACGTAGTCAAGGTCAGCACTTGACAAAATCGGACTGTCCCAACATAAACCTTGGTAACACCTTGCTACATGTCGATCTCTTATAGATTCTAAATACATTCTGCAAGATATTTTCACCCGATACATAGAACTTGCTTCAACTTATTAACATTCACTATCGCTGCCGTCTTTACCGGCTTTGGATTCAATGTACTCAGCTTTCGCAGTCAGAATGGCCGAGCGGTCTAAGGCGCTGCGTTCAGGTCGCAGTCTCCATTGGACGTGGGGTAAATCCCACTTCTGACAGCTTTCTATCAACTGAGTTAGGTCCCTTGACATAAGTGGAGGACCACTTTTCACCTGCACGTGTTGTTGCCAACCTCAAAGAACACTCTGTATTACAGACCTCCTTTTCAAATAGTGCTATCTTTCTTCAGGTATTTTGTCTCCCTATTCTTCAGTGGGTTTTGTTTTGAAGGGGTACCCAGGCATAGGACTTGCTTCAACTTATTAACATTCACTATCGCTGACGCTTTTCCGGCTTTGGATTCAATGTACTCAGCTTTCGCATCAGAATGGCCCAGCGGTCTAAGGCGCTGTCAGGTCGCAGTCCCATTGGAGGTGTGGGTTCAAATCCCACTTCTGACAGCTTGCTATCAACTGAGTTAGGTCCTGACATAAGTGGAAGACCACTTTTCACCTGCACGTGTTGTTGCCGATCTCAAACAACACTCTGTATTACAGACCTCCTTTTCAAATAGTGCTATCTTTCTTCAGGTATTTTGTCCCCCTATTCTTCAGTGGGTTTTGTTTTGAAGGGGTACCCGAGGCATAGGACTTGCTTCAACTTATTAACATTCACTATCGCTGCCGTCTTTACCGGCTTTGGATTCAATGTACTCAGCATTCGCAGTCAGAATGGCCGAGCGGTCTAAGGCGCCATGCTCAGGTCGCAGTCTCCATTGGAGGCGTGGGTTCAAATCCCACTTCTGACAGCTTTCTATCAACTGAGTTAGGTCCTTACATAAGTGGAGGACCACTTTTCACCTGCATGTGTTGTTGCCAACCTCAAACAACACTCTGTATTACAGACCTCCTTTTCAAATAGTGCTATCTTTCTTCAGGTATTTTGTCGCCCTATTCTTCAGTGGGTTTTGTTTTGAAGGGGTACCCGAGGCATAGGACTTGCTTCAACTTATTAACATTCACTATCGCTGCTCTTTTCCGGCTTTGGATTCAATGTACTCAGCTTCGCAGTCAGAATGGCCGAGCGGTCTAAGGCGCTGCGTTCAGGTCGCAGTCTCCGTTGGAGGCGTGGGTTCAAATCCCACTTCTGACAGCTTTCTATCAACTGAGTTAGGTCCTGACATAAGTACAGGACCACTTTTCACCTGCACGTGTTGTTGCAAAACAACACTGTGGATTCCATACCTCCTTTTAAAATAGTTCCATCTTACACCTGGAATCTGTTGGATCTGTTGAGCTTAAGATATCATGCGCAGGGTTCCATGGTGTAATGGCTAGCACTCTGGACTCTGAATCCAGTGATCCGAGTTCAAATCTCGGTGGGACCTGCTGTTAAAGATGTATTACATTTAGAGGACTCTGTCCTTTCTACGTGTCAAGGTCAGCACTTGACAAAATCGGACTGTCCCAACATAACCTTGGTAACACCTTGCTACATGTCGATCTCTTATAGATTCTAAATACATTCTGCAAGATATTTTCACCCGATACATAGAACTTGCTTCAACTTATTAACATTCACTATCGCTGCCGTCTTTACCGGCTTTGGATTCAATGTACTCAGCTTTCGCAGTCAGAATGGCCGAGCGGTCTAAGGCGCCATCTCAGGTCGCAGTCTCCATTGGAGGCGTGGGTTCAAATCCCACTTCTGACAGCTTTCTATCAACTGAGTTAGGTCCTGACATAAGTGGAGGACCACTTTTCACCTGCACGTGTTGTTGCAAAACAACCCTGTGGATTCCACACCTCCTTTTCAAATAGTTCCATCTTACACCTGGAATCTGTTGGATCTGTTGAGCTTAAAATATCATGCGTAGGGTTCCATGGTGTAATGGCTAGCACTCTGGACTCTGAATCCAGTGATCCGAGTTCAAATCTCGGTGGGACCTGCTGTTAAAGATGTATTACATTTATAAGACTCTGTCCTTTCTACGTAGACAAGGTCAGCACTTGACAAAATCGGACTGTCCCAACATAAACCTTGGTAACACCTTGCTACATGTCGATCTCTTATAGATTCTAAATACATTCGGCAAGATATTTTCACCCGATACATAGAACTTGCTTCAACTTATTAACATTCACTATCGCTGCCGTCTTTACCGGCTTTGGATTCAATGTACTCAGCTTTCGCAGTCAGAATGGCCGGCGGTCTAAGGCGCTGCGCTCAGGTCGCAGTCTCCATTGGAGGCGTGGGTTCAAATCCCACTTCTGACAGCTTTCTATCAACTGAGTTAGGTCCTGACATAAGTGGAGGACCACTTTTCACCTGCACGTGTTGTTGCAACCTCAAACAACACTCTGTATTACAGACCTCCTTTTCAAATAGTGCTATCTTTCTTCAGGTATTTTGTCCCCTATTCTTCAGTGGGTTTTGTTTTGAAGGGGTACCGAGGCATAGGACTTGCTTCAACTTATTAACATTCACTATCGCTGCCGTCTTTACCGGCTTTGGATTCAATGTACTCAGCTTTCGCAGTCAGAATGGCCG
>NC_061486.1:28850972-28855972 GCF_022539355.2 Hippoglossus stenolepis | reverse complement strand
CTGTCCTTTCTACGTAGACAAGGTCAGCACTGACAAAATCGGACTGTCCCAACATAAACCTGGTAACACCTCTCATGTCCATCTCTTGTAGATTCTAAATACATTCGGCAAGATATTTTCACCCGATGCATAGAACTTGCTTCAACTTATTAACATTCACTATCGCTGACGCCTTTACCGGCTTTGGATTCAATGTACTCAACTTTCGCAGTCAGAATGGCCGAGCGGTCTAAGGCGCTGCGTTCAGGTCGCAGTCTCCATTGGAGGCGTGGGTTCAAATCCCACTTCTGACAGCTTTCTATCAACTGAGTTAGGTCCGACATAAGTGGAGGACCACTTTTCACCTGCACGTGTTGTTGCAAAACAACCCTGTGGATTCCACACCTCCTTTTCAAATAGTTCCATCTTACACCTGGAATCTGTTGGATCTGTTGAGCTTAAAATATCATGCGTAGGGTTCCATGGTGTAATGGCTAGCACTCTGGACTCTGAATCCAGTGATCCGAGTTCAAATCTCGGTGGGACCTGCTGTTAAAGATGTATTACATTTATAAGACTCTGTCCTTTCTACGTAGACAAGGTCAGCACTTGACAAAATCGGACTGTCCCAACATAAACCTTGGTAACACCTTGCTACATGTCGATCTCTTGTAGATTCTAAATACATTCGGCAAGATATTTTCACCCGATGCATAGAACTTGCTTCAACTTATTAACATTCACTATCGCTGACGTCTTTACCGGCTTTGGATTCAATGTACTCAACTTTCGCAGTCAGAATGGCCGAGCGGTCTAAGGCGCTGCGTTAAGGTCGCAGTCTCCATTGGAGGCGTGGGTTCAAATCCCACTTCTGACAGCTTTCTATCAAGTACGTTAGGTCCTGACATAAGTGGAGGACCACTTTTCACCTGCACGTGTTGTTGCCAACCTCAAAGAACACTCTGTATTACAGACCTCCTTTTCAAATAGTGCTATCTTTCTTCAGGTATTTTGTCCCCCTATTCTTCAGTGGGTTTTGTTTTGAAGGGGTACCCGAGGCATAGGACTTGCTTCAACTTATTAACATTCACTATCGCTGCCGTCTTTACCGGCTTTGGATTCAATGTACTCAGCTTTCGCAGTCAGAATGGCCGAGCGGTCTAAGGCGCTGCGTTCAGGTCGCAGTCTCCATTGGAGGCGTGGGTTCAAATCCCACTTCTGACAGCTTTCTATCAACTGAGTTAGGTCCTGACATAAGTGGAGGACCACTTTTCACCTGCACGTGTTGTTGCAAAACAACCCTGTGGATTCCACACCTCCTTTTCAAATAGTTCCATCTTACACCTGGAATCTGTTGGATCTGTTGAGCTTAAAATATCATGCGCAGGGTTCCATGGTGTAATGGCTAGCACTCTGGACTCTGAATCCAGTGATCCGAGTTCAAATCTCGGTGGGACCTGCTGTTAAAGATGTATTACATTTATAAGACTCTGTCCTTTCTACGTAGACAAGGTCAGCACTTGACAAAATCGGACTGTCCCAACATAAACCTTGGTAACACCTTGCTACATGTCGATCTCTTGTAGATTCTAAATACATTCGGCAAGATATTTTCACCCGATGCATAGAACTTGCTTCAACTTATTAACATTCACTATCGCTGCCGTCTTTACCGGCTTTGGATTCAATGTACTCAGCTTTCGCAGTCAGAATGGCCGAGCGGTCTAAGGCGCTGCGTTCAGGTCGCAGTCTCCATTGGAGGCGTGGGTTCAAATCCCACTTCTGACAGCTTTCTATCAACTGAGTTAGGTCCTGACATAAGTGGAAGACCACTTTTCACCTGCACGTGTTGTTGCCGATCTCGAACAACACTCTGTATTACAGACCTCCTTTTCAAATAGTGCTATCTTTCTTCAGGTATTTTGTCCCCTATTCTTCAGTGGGTTTTGTTTTGAAGGGTACCGAGGCATAGGACTTGCTTCAACTTATTAACATTCACTATCGCTGCCGTCTTTACCGGCTTTGGATTCAATGTACTCAGCTTTTGCAGTCAGAATGGCCGAGCGGTCTAAGGCGCTGCGTTCAGGTCGCAGTCTCCATTGGAGGCGTGGGTTCAAATCCCACTTCTGACAGCTTTCTATCAACTGAGTTAGGTCCTTACATAAGTGGAGGACCACTTTTCACCTGCACGTGTTGTTGCAAAATAACACTGTGGATTCCACCCCTCCTTTTCAAATAGTGCCATCTTACACCTGGAATCTGTTGGATCTGTTTAGCCTAAGATATCATGCACAGGGTTCCATGGTGTAATGGCTAGCACTCTGGACTTTGAATCCAGTGATCCGAGTTCAAATCTCGGTGGGACCTGCTGTTAAAGATGTATTACATTTGGAGGACTCTGTCCTTTCTACGTAGTCAAGGTCTGCACTTGACAAAATCGGACTGTCCCAACATAAGCCTTGGTAACACCTTGCTACATGTCGATCTTTTATAGATTCTAAATACATTCTGCAAGATATTTTCACCCGATACATAGAACTTGCTTCAACTTATTAACATTCACTATCGCTGCCGTCTTTACCGGCTTTGGATTCAATGTACTCAGCTTTCGCAGTCAGAATGGCCGAGCGGTCTAAGGCGCTGCGTTCAGGTCGCAGTCTCCATTGGAGGCGTGGGTTCAAATCCCACTTCTGACAGCTTTCTATCAACTGAGTTAGGTCCTGACATAAGTGGAAGACCACTTTTCACCTGCACGTGTTGTTGCCGATCTCAAACAACACTCTGTATTACAGACCTCCTTTTCAAATAGTGCTATCTTTCTTCAGGTATTTTGTCCCCCTATTCTTCAGTGGGTTTTGTTTTGAAGGGGTACCCGAGGCATAGGACTTGCTTCAACTTATTAACATTCACTATCGCTGCCGTCTTTACCGGCTTTGGATTCAATGTACTCAGCTTTCGCAGTCAGAATGGCCGAGCGGTCTAAGGCGCTGCGTTCAGGTCGCAGTCTCCATTGGAGGCGTGGGTTCAAATCCCACTTCTGACAGCTTTCTATCAACTGAGTTAGGTCCTGACATAAGTGGAGGACCACTTTTCACCTGCACGTGTTGTTGCAAAACAACCCTGTGGATTCCACACCTCCTTTTCAAATAGTTCCATCTTACACCTGGAATCTGTTGGATCTGTTGAGCTTAAAATATCATGCGTAGGGTTCCATGGTGTAATGGCTAGCACTCTGGACTCTGAATCCAGTGATCCGAGTTCAAATCTCGGTGGGACCTGCTGTTAAAGATGTATTACATTTAGAGGACTCTGTCCTTTCTACGTAGTCAAGGTCAGCACTTGACAAAATCGGACTGTCCCAACATAAACCTTGGTAACACCTTGCTACATGTCGATCTTTTATAGATTCTAAATACATTCTGCAAGATATTTTCACCCGATACATAGAACTTGCTTCAACTTATTAACATTCACTATCGCTGCCGTCTTTACCGGCTTTGGATTCAATGTACTCAGCTTTCGCAGTCAGAATGGCCGAGCGGTCTAAGGCGCTGCGTTCAGGTCGCAGTCTCCATTGGAGGCGTGGGTTCAAATCCCACTTCTGACAGCTTTCTATCAACTGAGTTAGGTCCTGACATAAGTGGAAGACCACTTTTCACCTGCACGTGTTGTTGCAGATCTCAAACAACACTCTGTATTACAGACCTCTTTTCAAATAGTGCTATCTTTCTTCAGGTATTTTGTCCCCTATTCTTCAGTGGGTTTTGTTTTGAAGGGTACCGAGGCATAGGACTTGCTTCAACTTATTAACATTCACTATCGCTGTCTTTACCGGCTTTGGATTCAATGTACTCAGCTTTGCAGTCAGAATGGCCGAGCGGTCTAAGGCCGCGCTCAGGTCGCAGTCTCCATTGGAGGCGTGGGTTCAAATCCACTTCTGACAGCTTTCTATCAACTGAGTTAGGTCCTTACATAAGTGGAGGACCACTTTTCACCTGCACGTGTTGTTGCAAAACAACACTGTGGATTCCACCTCCTTTTCAAATAGTTCCATCTTACACCTGGAATCTGTTGGATCTGTTGAGCAAGACATCATGCGCAGGTTCCATGGTGTAATGGCTAGCACTCTGGACTCTGAATCCAGTGATCCGAGTTCAAATCTCGGTGGGACCTGCTGTTAAAGATGTATTACATTTAGAGGACTCTGTCCTTTCTACGTAGTCAAGGTCAGCACTTGACAAAATCGGACTGTCCCAACATAAACCTTGGTAACACCTTGCTACATGTCGATCTTTTATAGATTCTAAATACATTCTGCAAGATATTTTCACCCGATACATAGAACTTGCTTCAACTTATTAACATTCACTATCGCTGCCGTCTTTACCGGCTTTGGATTCAATGTACTCAGCTTTCGCAGTCAGAATGGCCGAGCGGTCTAAGGCGCTGCGTTCAGGTCGCAGTCTCCATTGGAGGCGTGGGTTCAAATCCCACTTCTGACAGCTTTCTATCAACTGAGTTAGGTCCTGACATAAGTGGAAGACCACTTTTCACCTGCACGTGTTGTTGCAGATCTCAAACAACACTCTGTATTACAGACCTCCTTTTCAAATAGTGCTATCTTTCTTCAGGTATTTTGTCCCCTATTCTTCAGTGGGTTTTGTTTTGAAGGGGTACCCGAGGCATAGGACTTGCTTCAACTTATTAACATTCACTATCGCTGCCGTCTTTACCGGCTTTGGATTCAATGTACTCAGCTTTCGCAGTCAGAATGGCCGAGCGGTCTAAGGCGCTGCGTTCAGGTCGCAGTCTCCATTGGAGGCGTGGGTTCAAATCCCACTTCTGACAGCTTTCTATCAACTGAGTTAGGTCCTGACATAAGTGGAAGACCACTTTTCACCTGCACGTGTTGTTGCCGATCTCAAACAACACTCTGTATTACAGACCTCCTTTTCAAATAGTGCTATCTTTCTTCAGGTATTTTGTCCCCTATTCTTCAGTGGGTTTTGTTTTGAAGGGTA
>NC_061486.1:28838042-28850872 GCF_022539355.2 Hippoglossus stenolepis | reverse complement strand
CCAACCTCAAACAACACTCTGTATTACAGACCTCCTTTTCAAATAGTGCTATCTTTCTTCAGGTATTTTGTCCCCTATTCTTCAGTGGGTTTTGTTTTGAAGGATCCCGAGGCATAGGACTTGCTTCAACTTATTAACATTCACTATCGTCGCCGTCTTTACCGGCTTTGGATTCAATGTACTCAGCTTTGCAGTCAGAATGGCCGAGCGGTCTAAGGCGCTGCGTTCAGGTCGCAGTCTCCATTGGAGGCGTGGGTTCAAATCCACTTCTGACAGCTTTCTATCAACTGAGTTAGGTCCTTACATAAGTGGAGGACCACTTTTCACCTGCATGTGTTGTTGCCAACCTCAAACAACACTCTGTATTCAGACCTCCTTTTCAAATAGTGCTATCTTTCTTCAGGTATTTTGTCGCCCTATTCTTCAGTGGGTTTTGTTTTGAAGGGGTACCCGAGGCATAGGACTTGCTTCAACTTATTAACATTCACTATCGCTGACGTCTTTTCCGGCTTTGGATTCAATGTACTCAGCTTTCGCAATCAGAATGGCCCAGCGGTCTAAGGCGCTGCGTTCAGGTCGCAGTCTCCGTTGGAGGCGTGGGTTCAAATCCCACTTCTGACAGCTTTCTATCAACTGAGTTAGGTCCTGACATAAGTGGAGGACCACTTTTCACCTGCACGTGTTGTTGCAAAACAACCCTGTGGATTCCACACCTCCTTTTCAAATAGTTCCATCTTACACCTGGAATCTGTTGGATCTGTTGAGCTTAAACTATCATGCGCAGGGTTCCATGGTGTAATGGCTAGCACTCTGGACTCTGAATCCAGTGATCCGAGTTCAAATCTCGGTGGGACCTGCTGTTAAAGATGTATTACATTTAGAGGACTCTGTCCTTTCTACGTAGTCAAGGTCAGCACTTGACAAAATCGGACTCTCCCAACATAAACCTTGGTAACACCTTGCTACATGTCGATCTCTTATAGATTCTAAATACATTCTGCAAGATATTTTCACCCGATACATAGAACTTGCTTCAACTTATTAACATTCACTATCGCTGCCGTCTTTACCGGCTTTGGATTCAATGTACTCAGCTTTCGCAGTCAGAATGGCCGAGCGGTCTAAGGCGCTTCGTTCAGGTCGCAGTCTCCATTGGAGGTGTGGGTTCAAATCCCACTTCTGACAGCTTTCTATCAACTGAGTTAGGTCCTGACATAAGTGGAAGACCACTTTTCACCTGCACGTGTTGTTGCCGATCTCAAACAACACTCTGTATTACAGACCTCCTTTTCAAATAGTGCTATCTTTCTTCAGGTATTTTGTCGCCTATTCTTCAGTGGGTTTTGTTTTGAAGGGTACCGAGGCATAGGACTTGCTTCAACTTATTAACATTCACTATCGCTGACGTCTTTTCCGGCTTTGGATTCAATGTACTCAGCTTTCGCAATCAGAATGGCCCAGCGGTCTAAGGCGCTGCGTTCAGGTCGCAGTCTCCGTTGGAGGCGTGGGTTCAAATCCCACTTCTGACAGCTTTCTATCAACTGAGTTAGGTCCTGACATAAGTGGAGGACCACTTTTCACCTGCACGTGTTGTTGCAAAACAACCCTGTGGATTCCACACCTCCTTTTCAAATAGTTCCATCTTACACCTGGAATCTGTTGGATCTGTTGAGCTTAAACTATCATGCGCAGGGTTCCATGGTGTAATGGCTAGCACTCTGGACTCTGAATCCAGTGATCCGAGTTCAAATCTCGGTGGGACCTGCTGTTAAAGATGTATTACATTTAGAGGACTCTGTCCTTTCTACGTAGTCAAGGTCAGCACTTGACAAAATCGGACTGTCCCAACATAAACCTTGGTAACACCTTGCTACATGTCGATCTCTTATAGATTCTAAATACATTCTGCAAGATATTTTCACCCGATACATAGAACTTGCTTCAACTTATTAACATTCACTATCGCTGCCGTCTTTACCGGCTTTGGATTCAATGTACTCAGCTTTCGCAGTCAGAATGGCCGAGCGGTCTAAGGCGCTGCGTTCAGGTCGCAGTCTCCATTGGAGGTGTGGGTTCAAATCCCACTTCTGACAGCTTTCTATCAACTGAGTTAGGTCCTGACATAAGTGGAAGACCACTTTTCACCTGCACGTGTTGTTGCCGATCTCAAACAACACTCTGTATTACAGACCTCCTTTTCAAATAGTGCTATCTTTCTTCAGGTATTTTGTCCCCCTATTCTTCAGTGGGTTTTGTTTTGAAGGGGTACCCGAGGCATAGGACTTGCTTCAACTTATTAACATTCACTATCGCTGCCGTCTTTACTGGCTTTGGATTCAATGTACTCAGCTTTCGCAGTCAGAATGGCCGAGCGGTCTAAGGCGCTGCGTTCAGGTCGCAGTCTCCATTGGAGGCGTGGGTTCAAATCCCACTTCTGACAGCTTTCTATCAACTGAGTTAGGTCCTTACATAAGTGGAGGACCACTTTTCACCTGCATGTGTTGTTGCCAACCTCAAACAACACTCTGTATTACAGACCTCCTTTTCAAATAGTGCTATCTTTCTTCAGGTATTTTGTCGCCCTATTCTTCAGTGGGTTTTGTTTTGAAGGGGTACCCGAGGCATAGGACTTGCTTCAACTTATTAACATTCACTATCGCTGACGTCTTTTCCGGCTTTGGATTCAATGTACTCAGCTTTCGCAATCAGAATGGCCCAGCGGTCTAAGGCGCTGCGTTCAGGTCGCAGTCTCCGTTGGAGGCGTGGGTTCAAATCCCACTTCTGACAGCTTTCTATCAACTGAGTTAGGTCCTGACATAAGTGGAGGACCACTTTTCACCTGCACGTGTTGTTGCAAAACAACCCTGTGGATTCCACACCTCCTTTTCAAATAGTTCCATCTTACACCTGGAATCTGTTGGATCTGTTGAGCTTAAACTATCATGCGCAGGGTTCCATGGTGTAATGGCTAGCACTCTGGACTCTGAATCCAGTGATCCGAGTTCAAATCTCGGTGGGACCTGCTGTTAAAGATGTATTACATTTAGAGGACTCTGTCCTTTCTACGTAGTCAAGGTCAGCACTTGACAAAATCGGACTGTCCCAACATAAACCTTGGTAACACCTTGCTACATGTCGATCTCTTATAGATTCTAAATACATTCTGCAAGATATTTTCACCCGATACATAGAACTTGCTTCAACTTATTAACATTCACTATCGCTGCCGTCTTTACCGGCTTTGGATTCAATGTACTCAGCTTTCGCAGTCAGAATGGCCGAGCGGTCTAAGGCGCTGCGTTCAGGTCGCAGTCTCCATTGGAGGTGTGGGTTCAAATCCACTTCTGACAGCTTTCTATCAACTGAGTTAGGTCCTGACATAAGTGGAAGAACACTTTTCACCTGCACGTGTTGTTGCCGATCTCAAACAACACTCTGTATTACAGACCTCCTTTTCAAATAGTGCTATCTTTCTTCAGGTATTTTGTCGCCCTATTCTTCAGTGGGTTTTGTTTTGAAGAATTGCCCGAGGCATAGGACTTGCTTCAACTTATTAACATTCACTATCGCTGACGTCTTTTCCGGCTTTGGATTCAATGTACTCAGCTTCGCAATCAGAATGGCCCAGCGGTCTAAGGCGCTGCGTTCAGGTCGCAGTCTCCGTTGAGGCGTGGGTTCAAATCCCACTTCTGACAGCTTTCTATCAACTGAGTTAGGTCCTGACATAAGTGGAGGACCACTTTTCACCTGCACGTGTTGTTGCAAAACAACCCTGTGGATTCCACACCTCCTTTCAAATAGTTCCATCTTACACCTGGAATCTGTTGGATCTGTTGAGCTTAAACTATCATGCGCAGGGTTCCATGGTGTAATGGCTAGCACTCTGGACTCTGAATCCAGTGATCCGAGTTCAAATCTCGGTGGGACCTGCTGTTAAAGATGTATTACATTTAGAGGACTCTGTCCTTTCTACGTAGTCAAGGTCAGCACTTGACAAAATCGGACTGTCCCAACATAAACCTTGGTAACACCTTGCTACATGTCGATCTCTTATAGATTCTAAATACATTCTGCAAGATATTTTCACCCGATACATAGAACTTGCTTCAACTTATTAACATTCACTATCGCTGCCGTCTTTACCGGCTTTGGATTCAATGTACTCAGCTTTCGCAGTCAGAATGGCCGAGCGGTCTAAGGCGCTGCGTTCAGGTCGCAGTCTCCATTGGAGGTGTGGGTTCAAATCCCACTTCTGACAGCTTTCTATCAACTGAGTTAGGTCCTGACATAAGTGGAAGACCACTTTTCACCTGCACGTGTTGTTGCCGATCTCAAACAACACTCTGTATTACAGACCTCCTTTTCAAATAGTGCTATCTTTCTTCAGGTATTTTGTCCCCCTATTCTTCAGTGGGTTTTGTTTTGAAGGGGTACCCGAGGCATAGGACTTGCTTCAACTTATTAACATTCACTATCGCTGCCGTCTTTACTGGCTTTGGATTCAATGTACTCAGCTTTCGCAGTCAGAATGGCCAGCGGTCTAAGGCGCTGCGTTCAGGTCGCAGTCTCCATTGGGCGTGGGTTCAAATCCCACTTCTGACAGCTTTCTATCAACTGAGTTAGGTCCTTACATAAGTGGAGGACCACTTTTCACCTGCATGTGTTGTTGCCAACCTCAAACAACACTCTGTATTACAGACCTCCTTTTCAAATAGTGCTATCTTTCTTCAGGTATTTTGTCCCCTATTCTTCAGTGGGTTTTGTTTTGAAGGGGTACCCGAGGCATAGGACTTGCTTCAACTTATTAACATTCACTATCGCTGACGTCTTTTCCGGCTTTGGTTTCAATGTACTCAGCTTTCGCAATCAGAATGGCCCAGCGGTCAAGGCGCTGCGTTCAGGTCGCAGTCTCCTTGGAGGCGTGGGTTCAAATCCCACTTCTGACAGCTTTCTATCAACTGAGTTAGGTCCTGACATAAGTGGAGGACCACTTTTCACCTGCACGTGTTGTTGCAAAACAACACTGCTGATTCCACACCTCCTTTTCAAATAGTTCCATCTTACACCTGGAATCTGTTGGATCTGTTGAGCTTAAACTATCATGCGCAGGGTTCCATGGTGTAATGGCTAGCACTCTGGACTCTGAATCCAGTGATCCAGTTCAAATCTCGGTGGGACCTGCTGTTAAAGATGTATTACATTTAGAGGACTCTGTCCTTTCTACGTAGTCAAGGTCAGCACTTGACAAAATCGGACTCTCCCAACATAAACCTTGGTAACACCTTGCTACATGTCGATCTCTTATAGATTCTAAATACATTCTGCAAGATATTTTCACCCGATACATAGAACTTGCTTCAACTTATTAACATTCACTATCGCTGCCGTCTTTACCGGCTTTGGATTCAATGTACTCAGCTTTCGCAGTCAGAATGGCCGAGCGGTCTAAGGCGCTTCGTTCAGGTCGCAGTCTCCATTGGAGGTGTGGGTTCAAATCCCACTTCTGACAGCTTTCTATCAACTGAGTTAGGTCCTGACATAAGTGGAAGACCACTTTTCACCTGCACGTGTTGTTGCCGATCTCAAACAACACTCTGTATTACAGACCTCCTTTTCAAATAGTGCTATCTTTCTTCAGGTATTTTGTCGCCCTATTCTTCAGTGGGTTTTGTTTTGAAGGGGTACCCGAGGCATAGGACTTGCTTCAACTTATTAACATTCACTATCGCTGACGTCTTTTCCGGCTTTGGATTCAATGTACTCAGCTTTCGCAATCAGAATGGCCCAGCGGTCTAAGGCGCTGCGTTCAGGTCGCAGTCTCCGTTGGAGGCGTGGGTTCAAATCCCACTTCTGACAGCTTTCTATCAACTGAGTTAGGTCCTGACATAAGTGGAGGACCACTTTTCACCTGCACGTGTTGTTGCAAAACAACCCTGTGGATTCCACACCTCCTTTTCAAATAGTTCCATCTTACACCTGGAATCTGTTGGATCTGTTGAGCTTAAACTATCATGCGCAGGGTTCCATGGTGTAATGGCTAGCACTCTGGACTCTGAATCCAGTGATCCGAGTTCAAATCTCGGTGGGACCTGCTGTTAAAGATGTATTACATTTAGAGGACTCTGTCCTTTCTACGTAGTCAAGGTCAGCACTTGACAAAATCGGACTGTCCCAACATAAACCTTGGTAACACCTTGCTACATGTCGATCTCTTATAGATTCTAAATACATTCTGCAAGATATTTTCACCCGATACATAGAACTTGCTTCAACTTATTAACATTCACTATCGCTGCCGTCTTTACGGCTTTGGATTCAATGTACTCAGCTTTCACGGTCAGAATGGCCGAGCGGTCTAAGGCGCTGCGTTCAGGTAGGAGTCTCCATTGGGGTGTGGGTTCAAATCCCACTTCTGACAGCTTTCTATCAACTGAGTTAGGTCCTGACATAAGTGGAAGACCACTTTTCACCTGCACGTGTTGTTGCCGATCTCAAACAACACTCTGTATTACAGACCTCCTTTTCAAATAGTGCTATCTTTCTTCAGGTATTTTGTCCCCTATTCTTCAGTGGGTTTTGTTTTGAAAGGGTACCGAGGCATAGGACTTGCTTCAACTTATTAACATTCACTATCGCTGCCGTCTTTAATGGCTTTGGATTCAATGTACTCAGCTTTCGCAGTCAGAATGGCGAGCGGTCTAAGGCGCTGCGTTCAGGTCGCAGTCTCCATTGGAGCGTGGGTTCAAATCCACTTCTGACAGCTTTCTATCAACTGAGTTAGGTCCTTACATAAGTGGAGGACCACTTTCACCTGCATGTGTTGTTGCCAACCTCAAACAACACTCTGTATTACAGACCTCCTTTTCAAATAGTGCTATCTTTCTTCAGGTATTTTGTCGCCTATTCTTCAGTGGGTTTTGTTTTGAAGGGTACCGAGGCATAGGACTTGCTTCAACTTATTAACATTCACTATCGCTGACGTCTTTTCCGGCTTTGGATTCAATGTACTCAACTTTCGCAATCAGAATGGCCCAGCGGTCTAAGGCGCTGCGTTCAGGTCGCAGTCTCCTTGGAGGCGTGGGTTCAAATCCACTTCTGACAGCTTTCTATCAACTGAGTTAGGTCCTGACATAAGTGGAGGACCACTTTTCACCTGCACGTGTTGTTGCAAAACAACCCTGTGGATTCCACACCTCCTTTTCAAATAGTTCCATCTTACACCTGGAATCTGTTGGATCTGTTGAGCTTAAACTATCATGCGCAGGGTTCCATGGTGTAATGGCTAGCACTCTGGACTCTGAATCCAGTGATCCGAGTTCAAATCTCGGTGGGACCTGCTGTTAAAGATGTATTACATTTAGAGGACTCTGTCCTTTCTACGTAGTCAAGGTCAGCACTTGACAAAATCGGACTGTCCCAACATAAACCTTGGTAACACCTTGCTACATGTCGATCTCTTATAGATTCTAAATACATTCTGCAAGATATTTTCACCCGATACATAGAACTTGCTTCAACTTATTAACATTCACTATCGCTGCCGTCTTTACCGGCTTTGGATTCAATGTACTCAGCTTTCGCAGTCAGAATGGCCGAGCGGTCTAAGGCGCTGCGTTCAGGTCGCAGTCTCCATTGGAGGTGTGGGTTCAAATCCCACTTCTGACAGCTTTCTATCAACTGAGTTAGGTCCTGACATAAGTGGAAGACCACTTTTCACCTGCACGTGTTGTTGCCGATCTCAAACAACACTCTGTATTACAGACCTCCTTTTCAAATAGTGCTATCTTTCTTCAGGTATTTTGTCCCCTATTCTTCAGTGGGTTTTGTTTTGAAGGGTACCCGAGGCATAGGACTTGCTTCAACTTATTAACATTCACTATCGCTGCCGTCTTTACTGGCTTTGGATTCAATGTACTCAGCTTTGCAGTCAGAATGGCCGAGCGGTCTAAGGCGCTGCGTTCAGGTCGCAGTCTCCATTGGAGGCGTGGGTTCAAATCCCACTTCTGACAGCTTTCTATCAACTGAGTTAGGTCCTTCATAAGTGGAGGACCACTTTTCACCTGCATGTGTTGTTGCCAACCTCAAACAACACTCTGTATTACAGACCTCCTTTTCAAATAGTGCTATCTTTCTTCAGGTATTTTGTCGCCTATTCTTCAGTGGGTTTTGTTTTGAAGGGTACCCAGGCATAGGACTTGCTTCAACTTATTAACATTCACTATCGCTGACGTCTTTTCCGGCTTTGGATTCAATGTACTCAACTTTCGCAATCAGAATGGCCCAGCGGTCTAAGGCGCTGCGTTCAGGTCGCAGTCTCCGTTGGAGGCGTGGGTTCAAATCCCACTTCTGACAGCTTTCTATCAACTGAGTTAGGTCCTGACATAAGTGGAGGACCACTTTTCACCTGCACGTGTTGTTGCAAAACAACCC
Source organism: Hippoglossus stenolepis (assembly GCF_022539355.2). NCBI lineage: Eukaryota > Metazoa > Chordata > Actinopteri > Pleuronectiformes > Pleuronectidae > Hippoglossus > Hippoglossus stenolepis. The sequence continues at coordinate 28,842,442 of NC_061486.1, read as the reverse complement.
TGTGGATTCCACACCTCCTTTTCAAATAGTTCCATCTTACACCTGGAATCTGTTGGATCTGTTGAGCTTAAAATATCATGCGCAGGGTTCCATGGTGTAATGGCTAGCACTCTGGACTCTGAATCCAGTGATCCGAGTTCAAATCTCGGTGGGACCTGCTGTTAAAGATGTATTACATTTAGAGGACTCTGTCCTTTCTACGTAGTCAAGGTCAGCACTTGACAAAATCGGACTGTCCCAACATAAACCTTGGTAACACCTTGCTACATGTCGATCTCTTATAGATTCTAAATACATTCTGCAAGATATTTTCACCCGATACATAGAACTTGCTTCAACTTATTAACATTCACTATCGCTGCCGTCTTTACCGGCTTTGGATTCAATGTACTCAGCTTTCGCAGTCAGAATGGCCGAGCGGTCTAAGGCGCTGCGTTCAGGTCGCAGTCTCCATTGGAGGTGTGGGTTCAAATCCCACTTCTGACAGCTTTCTATCAACTGAGTTAGGTCCTGACATAAGTGGAAGACCACTTTTCACCTGCACGTGTTGTTGCTGATCTCAAACAACACTCTGTATTACAGACCTCCTTTTCAAATAGTGCTATCTTTCTTCAGGTATTTTGTCCCCCTATTCTTCAGTGGGTTTTGTTTTGAAGGGGTACCCGAGGCATAGGACTTGCTTCAACTTATTAACATTCACTATCGCTGCCGTCTTTACCGGCTTTGGATTCAATGTACTCAGCTTTCGCAGTCAGAATGGCCGAGCGGTCTAAGGCGCTGCGTTCAGGTCGCAGTCTCCATTGGAGGCGTGGGTTCAAATCCCACTTCTGACAGCTTTCTATCAACTGAGTTAGGTCCTGACATAAGTGGAGGACCACTTTTCACCTGCACGTGTTGTTGCAAAACAACCCTGTGGATTCCACACCTCCTTTTCAAATAGTTCCATCTTACACCTGGAATCTGTTGGATCTGTTGAGCTTAAAATATCATGCGTAGGGTTCCATGGTGTAATGGCTAGCACTCTGGACTCTGAATCCAGTGATCCGAGTTCAAATCTCGGTGGGACCTGCTGTTAAAGATGTATTACATTTGGAGGACTCTGTCCTTTCTACGTAGTCAAGGTCAGCACTTGACAAAATCGGACTGTCCCAACATAAGCCTTGGTAACACCTTGCTACATGTCGATCTTTTATAGATTCTAAATACATTCTGCAAGATATTTTCACCCGATACATAGAACTTGCTTCAACTTATTAACATTCACTATCGCTGCCGTCTTTACGGCTTTGGATTCATGTACTCAGCTTTCGCAGTCAGAATGGCCGAGCGGTCTAAGGCGCTGCGTTCAGGTCGCAGTCTCCATTGGAGGCGTGGGTTCAAATCCCACTTCTGACAGCTTTCTATCAACTGAGTTAGGTCCTGACATAAGTGGAAGACCACTTTTCACCTGCACGTGTTGTTGCAGATCTCAAACAACACTCTGTATTACAGACCTCCTTTTCAAATAGTGCTATCTTTCTTCAGGTATTTTGTCCCCCTATTTTTCAGTGGGTTTTGTTTTGAAGGGTACCGAGGCATAGGACTTGCTTCAACTTATTAACATTCACTATCGCTGCCGTCTTTACCGGCTTTGGATTCAATGTACTCAGCTTTCGCAGTCAGAATGGCCGAGCGGTCTAAGGCGCTGCGTTCAGGTCGCAGTCTCCATTGGAGGTGTGGGTTCAAATCCCACTTCTGACAGCTTTCTATCAACTGAGTTAGGTCCTGACATAAGTGGAAGACCACTTTTCACCTGCACGTGTTGTTGCCGATCTCAAACAACCTCTGTATTACAGACCTCCTTTTCAAATAGTGCTATCTTTCTTCAGGTATTTTGTCCCTATTCTTCAGTGGGTTTTGTTTTGAAGGGTTGAGGCATAGGACTTGCTTCAACTTATTAACATTCACTATCGCTGGCGTCTTTCGGCTTTGGATTCAATGTACTCAGCTTTTGCAATCAGAATGGCCCAGCGGTCTAGGCGCTGCGTTCAGCAGTCTCTTGGGCGTGGGTTCAAATCCCACTTCTGACAGCTTTCTATCAACTGAGTTAGGTCCTGACATAAGTGGAGGACAACTTTTCACCTGCACGTGTTGTTGCAAAACAACCTGTGGATTCCACACCTCCTTTTCAAATAGTTCCATCTTACACCTGGAATCTGTTGGATCTGTTGAGCTTAAAATATCATGCGCAGGGTTCCATGGTGTAATGGCTAGCACTCTGGACTCTGAATCCAGTGATCCGAGTTCAAATCTCGGTGGGACCTGCTGTTAAAGATGTATTACATTTAGAGGACTCTGTCCTTTCTACGTAGTCAAGGTCAGCACTTGACAAAATCGGACTGTCCCAACATAAACCTTGGTAACACCTTGCTACATGTCGATCTCTTATAGATTCTAAATACATTCTGCAAGATATTTTCACCCGATACATAGAACTTGCTTCAACTTATTAACATTCACTATCGCTGCCGTCTTTACCGGCTTTGGATTCAATGTACTCAGCTTTCGCGGTCAGAATGGCGAGCGGTCTAAGGCGCTGCGTTCAGGTCGCAGTCTCCATTGGAGGCGTGGGTTCAAATCCCACTTCTGACAGCTTTCTATCAACTGAGTTAGGTCCTGACATAAGTGGAAGACCACTTTTCACCTGCACGTGTTGTTGCCGATCTCAAACAACACTCTGTATTACAGACCTCCTTTTCAAATAGTGCTATCTTTCTTCAGGTATTTTGTCCCCCTATTCTTCAGTGGGTTTTGTTTTGAAGGGGTACCCGAGGCATAGGACTTGCTTCAACTTATTAACATTCACTATCGCTGCCGTCTTTACTGGCTTTGGATTCAATGTACTCAGCTTTCGCAGTCAGAATGGCCGAGCGGTCTAAGGCGCTGCGTTCAGGTCGCGATCTCCATTGGAGCGTGTGTTCAAATCCTCTTCTGACAGCTTTCTATCAACTGAGTTAGGTCCTTACATAAGTGGAGGACCACTTTTCACCTGCATGTGTTGTTGCCAACCTCAAACAACACTCTGTATTACAGACCTCCTTTTCAAATAGTGCTATCTTTCTTCAGGTATTTTGTCCCCTATTCTTCAGTGGGTTTTGTTTGAAGGTACGAGGCATAGGACTTGCTTCAACTTATTAACATTCACTATCGCTGCCGTCTTTACCGGCTTTGGATTCAATGTACTCAGCTTTCGCAGTCAGAATGGCCGAGCGGTCTAAGGCGCTGCGTTCAGGTCGCAGTCTCCATTGGAGGCGTGGGTTCAAATCCCACTTCTGACAGCTTTCTATCAACTGAGTTAGGTCCTTACATAAGTGGAGGACCACTTTTCACCTGCATGTGTTGTTGCCAACCTCAAACAACACTCTGTATTACAGACCTCCTTTTCAAATAGTGCTATCTTTCTTCAGGTATTTTGTCGCCCTATTCTTCAGTGGGTTTTGTTTTGAAGGGGTACCCGAGGCATAGGACTTGCTTCAACTTATTAACATTCACTATCGCTGCCGTCTTTACCGGCTTTGGATTCAATGTACTCAGCTTTCGCAGTCAGAATGGCCGAGCGGTCTAAGGCGCTGCGTTCAGGTCGCAGTCTCCATTGGAGGCGTGGGTTCAAATCCCACTTCTGACAGCTTTCTATCAACTGAGTTAGGTCCTTACATAAGTGGAGGACCACTTTTCACCTGCACGTGTTGTTGCAAAATAACACTGTGGATTCCACCCCTCCTTTTCAAATAGTGCCATCTTACACCTGGAATCTGTTGGATCTGTTTAGCCTAAGATATCATGCACAGGGTTCCATGGTGTAATGGCTAGCACTCTGGACTTTGAATCCAGTGATCCGAGTTCAAATCTCGGTGGGACCTGCTGTTAAAGATGTATTACATTTGGAGGACTCTGTCCTTTCTACGTAGTCAAGGTCTGCACTTGACAAAATCGGACTGTCCCAACATAAGCCTTGGTAACACCTTGCTACATGTCGATCTTTTATAGATTCTAAATACATTCTGCAAGATATTTTCACCCGATACATAGAACTTGCTTCAACTTATTAACATTCACTATCGCTGCCGTCTTTACCGGCTTTGGATTCAATGTACTCAGCTTTCGCAGTCAGAATGGCCGAGCGGTCTAAGGCGCTGCGTTAAGGTCGCAGTCTCCATTGGAGGCGTGGGTTCAAATCCCACTTCTGACAGCTTTCTATCAACTGAGTTAGGTGCTGACATAAGTGGAGGACCATTTTAATCTGCACGTGTTGTTGCCGATCTCGAACAACACTCTGTATTACAGACCTCCTTTTCAAATAGTGCTATCTTTCTTCAGGTATTTTGTCCCTATTCTTCAGTGGGTTTTGTTTTGAAGGGGTA
>NC_061486.1:28835065-28837942 GCF_022539355.2 Hippoglossus stenolepis | reverse complement strand
CTCCTGCTCTTTCATCCTTCTCTCCAAATATGACATTTTGAGAGTGATATGCGAAGATCACATGAATAAAGTAGTGTTTTGAATATCAAAAGTCATTTGAATGGTCGCTTTCTTCCTTCATTGGTGATGTGTGTTCCATATCCTTTTTTTCTTTGATTGTAAATCTTTCGTGCTCTTTCCAAAATGTGTCTCCTCTGAAGCAGCAGCAACAGCACCTCTGCTGGTTGCAAAGAAAATTGTCAAAGCTTACAGCACCTGGTATTCCCAGGCGGTCTCTCATCCAAGTATTAACCAGGCCCGACTCCTGCTTAGCTTCCGAGATCGACGAGATCGGGCGTGTTCAGGGTGGTATGGCCGTAGCTAGGACTCAGCCCACAATACCTTATTTATACATGTGAACCACCACCGCCATCAATACTATTGTTGCTTTGTGACCATTGAAACTTGTTTTTTTTTTGTTGTTGTTACTTTAATGTTAAGGGAAAAGAAGCTCAAGGTGCAATTTTTTTCATAATATTGCAAGAAAAAAATCATTACAATTTTCAATACTTTCCTTCAGTGAAAATGTCCGGTTTCATATAGTCTTTCTTCCTTGATGGTGAGTAAACTCCCTGCTCTTTTCATCCTTCTCCCAAATATGACATTTTGAGAGTGATATGCGAAGATCACATGAATAAAGTAGTGTTTTGAATATCAAAAGTCATTTGAATGGTCGCGCTCTTCCTTCATTGGTGATGTGTGTTCCATATCCTTTTTTTCTTTGATTGTAAATCTTTCGTGCTCTTTCCAAAATGTGTCTCCTCTGAAGCAGCAGCAACAGCACCCTCTGCTGGTTGCAAAGAAAATTGTCAAAAGCTTACAGCACCTGGTATTCCCAGGCGGTCTCCCATCCAAGTACTAACCAGGCCCGACCCTGCTTAGCTTCCGAGATCGGACGAGATCGGGCGTGTTCAGGGTGGTATGGCCAAGCGAAGGACTCAGCCTACAATACCTTATTTATACATGTGAACCACCACCGTCATCAATACTATTGTTGCTTTGTGACCATTGAAACTTGTTTTTTTGTTGTTGTTACTTTTAATGTTAAGGGGAAAAGAAGCTCAAGGTGCAATTTTTTTTCATAATATTGCAAGAAAAAAATCATTACAATTTTCAATACTTTCCTTCAGTGAAAATGTCCGGTTTCATATAGTCTTTCTTCCTTGATGGTGAGTAAACTCCTGCTCTTTCATCCTTCTCTCCAAATATGACATTTTGAGAGTGATATGCGAAGATCACATGAATAAAGTAGTGTTTTGAATATCAAAAGTCATTTGAATGGTCGCTCTCTTCCTTCATTGGTGATGTGTGTGTTCCATATCCTTTTTTCTTTGATTGTAAATCTTTCGTGCTCTTTCCAAAATGTGTCTCCTCTGAAGCAGCAGCAACAGCACCTCTGCTGGTTGCAAAGAAAATTGTCAAAGCTTACAGCACCTGGTATTCCCAGGCGGTTCCCCATCCAAGTACTAACCAGGCCCGACCCTGCTTAGCTTCCGAGATCGGACGAGATCGGGCGTTTCAGGGTGGTATGGCCGTAGGCGAAGGACTCAGCCCACAATACCTTTTTTATACATGTGAACCACCACCGTCATCAATACTATTGTTGCTTTGTGACCATTGAAACTTGTTTTTTTTTGTTGTTGTTACTTTTAATGTTAAGGGAAAAGAAGCTCAAGGTGCAATTTTTTTCATAATATTGCAAGAAAAAAATCATTACAATTTTCAATACTTTCCTTCAGTGAAAATGTCCGGTTTCATATAGTCTTTCTTCCTTGATGGTGAGTAAACTCCTGCTCTTTCATCCTTCTCTCCAAATATGACATTTTGAGAGTGATATGCGAAGATCACATGAATAAAGTAGTGTTTTGAATATCAAAAGTCATTTGAATGGTCGCCTTCTTCCTTCATTGGTGATGTGTGTGTTCCATATCCTTTTTTCTTTGATTGTAAATCTTTCGTGCTTTTCCAAAATGTGTCTCCTCTGAAGCAGCAGCAACAGCACCCTCTGCTGGTTGCAAAGAAAATTGTCAAAAGCTTACAGCACCTGGTATTCCCAGGCGGTCTCCCATCCAAGTACTAACCAGGCCCGACTTCTGCTTAGCTTCCGAGATCGGACGAGATCGGGCGTGTTCAGGTGGTATGGCCGTAAGCTGAGGACTCAGCCCACAATACCTTATTTATACATGTGAACCACCACCGTCATCAATACTATTGTTGCTTTGTGACCATTGAAACTTGTTTTTTTTTGTTGTTGTTACTTTTAATGTTAAGGGAAAAGAAGCTCAAGGTGCAATTTTTTTCATAATATTGCAAGAAAAAATCATTACAATTTTCAATACTTTCCTTCAGTGAAAATGTCCGGTTTCATATAGTCTTTCTTCCTTGATGGTGAGTAAACTCCTGCTCTTTCATCCTTCTCTCCAAATATGACATTTTGAGAGTGATATGCGAAGATCACATGAATAAAGTAGTGTTTTGAATATCAAAAGTCATTTGAATGGTCGCCTTCTTCCTTCATTGGTGATGTGTGTGTTCCATATCCTTTTTTTCTTTGATTGTAAATCTTCGTGCTCTTTCCAAAATGTGTCTCCTCTGAAGCAGCAGCAACAGCACCTCTCTGCTGGTTGCAAAGAAAATTGTCAAAGCTTACAGCACCTGGTATTCCCAGGCGGTCTCCCATCCAAGTACTAACCAGGCCCGACCCTGCTTAGCTTCCGAGATCGGACGAGATCGGGCGTGTTCAGGTGGTATGGCCGGAAGCGAAGGACTCAGCCCACAATACCTTATTTATACATGTGAACCACCACCGTCATCAATACTATTGTTGCTTTGTGACCA
>NC_061486.1:28834236-28834965 GCF_022539355.2 Hippoglossus stenolepis | reverse complement strand
AATACCTTATTTATACATGTGAACCACCACCGTCATCAATACTATTGTTGCTTTGTGACCATTGAAACTTGTTTTTTTGTTGTTGTTACTTTTAATGTTAAGGGAAAAGAAGCTCAAGGTGCAATTTTTTTTCATAATATTGCAAGAAAAAAATCATTACAATTTTCAATACTTTCCTTCAGTGAAAATGTCCGGGTTTCATATAGTCTTTCTTCCTTGATGGTGAGTAAACTCCCTGCTCTTTCATCCTTCTCTCCAAATATGACATTTTGAGAGTGATATGCGAAGATCACATGAATAAAGTAGTGTTTTGAATATCAAAAGTCATTTGAATGGTCGCTCTCTTCCTTCATTGGTGATGTGTGTGTTCCATATCCTTTTTTTCTTTGATTGTAAATCTTTCGTGCTCTTTCCAAAATGTGTCTCCTCTGAAGCAGCAGCAACAGCACCCTCTGCTGGTTGCAAAGAAAATTGTCAAAAGCTTACAGCACCTGGTATTCCCAGGCGGTCTCCCATCCAAGTACTAACCAGGCCCGACCCTGCTTAGCTTCCGAGATCGGACGAGATCGGGCGTGTTCAGGGTGGTATGGCCGTAAGCGAAGGACTCAGCCCACAATACCTTATTTATACATGTGAACCACCACCGTCATCAATACTATTGTTGCTTTGTGACCATTGAAACTTGTTTTTTTGTTGTTGTTACTTTTAATGTTAAGGAAAAGAAGCTCA